>NW_026894118.1:0-192510 GCF_032452875.1 Bos javanicus | reverse complement strand
AGGGGAATCTGGCCTCGAGACGTGTTGAAGAAGGTCTCTCGAGGTCTTTCTCGGGTTGAGGGCAGGACACCCTGGGGTCCCTCGACTTGTGCAGGTGACCTCAGAGGGCTTCTCATGGTGGCTCTGAGAAGTCAGGGAAACTGGAGGTGGGAGGGGCCTCTCGGCACTCCACTGGGTTTGGTGCATTGGAAGAGGGCCTCATCTCCAGTTGAGGCAGGAACCTCAGGGTTCCTCTGACTTCAGACTCCGACCGCAAGGTCCCTGCAGACTTGGGACAGGAGAGTCAGGCCTCGTCTTGGGTTGAGGCATGGAACTCCGCTTGCCTCTCGAGGTGTTCCCGGGAGACAGGCCACTTGTCGAGCGGTATTTGGAACCTGGGGGTCTTTCCCGACGATGCACGGGCGAGTCACTGCCCTTCGTGTTGACTTCATTCACAGGGTGGAGTTCGAAGAGGTGTCCGGGCATCGGGTTCTTATCAAGAGGGGACCGGGAAATCGGGGTCCTTCGGAATGTGGAACCACCCACGAGGCCACGTCTGGAATGTCGTCGTGAGACCGGCCTCATCCTGAGGTGCGACCGGAAGGCCGGGAACCCCTTCCAGACAAAGCAGGGGAGTCGACCCTCCTGTCCAGATCAGGAGGGTAGAAGGGGCTCAGAGGAAGTGGTGCGGGAAAACCTCGGTGTTCCTCTTGAGGGAGACCGGGATGTCGGGGCACTTTGTGGGTCGCATCAAGGGTGCCAAGTACCGTTTCGACCTCCAATACCTAACGTGGGACTTCTCCTGAGACACTGTAGCGGGAAAGGGCTTCATCTTGCGATGACGGGGGAGCCACGTGGATTTTCTCGAGTTGCAGCGGGATTCTCGAGTTACGACGGGGAATTCAGGATGCCTCTTGTGTTGGCCCAGGGAAGTCCAATCTTCCATTCGAGTTGCGAAGGAAAGCTGGGGATTGCTCTCGAGTGACTGCAGGGCCAATAGACTCATCTAGGCTTGTGTCCAGAAGCCAATGTTCCTCTCCAGGGGCGAAAGGGATCTCGGGGTTGCATTCCAGACGCACCCGGGGAGACAGGCATCCATCTCGAGTGGGAGCAAAGAACCCCGCTCTGCTCTTGAGTCGCGACGGGTATCTCTTGGAGCTCACTGGGTGGACTAAAGGGAGTCAAGCCTCCTGAGGCGTTTGGAGAGAGGTCGAGAGACTGGTCTCTAGGCCATACAGGAGACGAAGGCCCTCAAGTCGCGATGACGGGGAGGCTCGGGGTTGTTCTCGAGCGGCGGCCCCAGTGTGCGGTTTCTCGCGAGGTACGACGGCGAGGTCAGTGAGCCTCTCGTGGGGCGGCAAGGAAGTCGGGTCTCCATGCGAATGGCGAGGGGGAGCGCGTCTTTACTCTCAAGTCATAGTAGGGGAATCTGGCCTCGAGACGTGTTGAAGAAGGTCTCTCGAGGTCTTTCTCGGGTTGAGGCAGGACACCCTGGGGTCCCTCGACTTGTGCAGGTGACCTCAGGGGGCTTCTCATGGTGGCTCTGAGAAGTCAGGGAAACTGGAGGTGGGAGGGGCCTCTCGGCACTCCACTGGGTTTGGTGCATTGGAAGAGGGCCTCATCTCCAGTTGAGGCAGGAACCTCAGGGTTCCTCTGACTTCAGACTCCGACCGCAAGGTCCCTGCAGACTTGGGACAGGAGAGTCAGGCCTCGTCTTGGGTTGAGGCATGGAACTCCGCTTGCCTCTCGAGGTGTTCCCGGGGAGACAGGCCACTTGTCGAGCGGTATTTGGAACCTGGGGTCTTTTCCCGACGATGCACGGGCGAGTCACTGCCCCTTCGTGTTGACTTCATTCACAGGGTGGAGTTCGAAGAGGTGTCCGGGCATCGGGTTCTTATCAAGAGGGGACCGGGAAATCGGGGTCCTTCGGAATGTGGAACCACCCACGAGGCCACGTCTGGAATGTCGTCGTGAGACCGGCCTCATCCTGAGGTGCGACCGGAAGGCCGGGAACCCCTTCCAGACAAAGCAGGGGAGTCGACCCTCCTGTCCAGATCAGGAGGGTAGAAGAGGCTCAGAGGAAGTGTTGCCAGAAAACTTCGGTGTTCCTCTCGAGGGAGACCGGGATGTCGGGGCACTTTGTGGGTCGCATCAAGGGTGACAAGTACCGTTTCGAACTCCAATTCCTAAAGTGGGACTTCTCCTGAGACGCTGTAGCGGCACAGGGCTACATCTTGCGATGACGGGGGAACCACGTGGTTTTTCTCGAGGTGTAGCAGGATTCTCGAATTACGACGGGGAATTCAGGATGCTTCTTGTGTAGGCCCAGGGAAGTCCAATCTTCCATTCGAGTTGCGAAGGAAAGCTGGGGATTTCTCTCGAGTGACTGCAGGGCCAATAGACCTCATCTAGGCTTGTGTCCAGAAGCCAGTGTTCCTCTCCAGGGGCGACAGGGATCTCGGGGTTGCATTCCAGACACACCCGGGAGACAGGCATCCATCTCGAGTGGAAGCAAAGAACCCCGCTCTGCTCTCGAGTCGCGACGGGTATCTCTTGGAGCTCACTGGGTGGACTAAAGGGAGTCAAGCCTCCTGAGGCTTTTGGAGAGAGGTCGCGAGATTGGTCTCTAGGCCATGCAGGAGACGAAGGCCCTCATCTCGCGATGACGGGGGAGTCTTGGGGTTGTTCTCGAGCGGCGGCCCCAGTGTGCGCTTTCTCACGAGGTACGACGGCGAGGTCAGTGAGCCTCTCGTGGGGCGCCAGGGAAGTCGGGTCTCCATGCGAGTGGCGAGGGCGAGCGCGTCATTGCTCTCGAGCCATGGTAGCGTGCCGGGGACCAGCCCCGGCTGATCCAGGGTATTCGAAGGAGAGACGGCGTAGGCGAAGATCAGGAAACCACTGCTTAATTAAATGTTAATTAAGGATATAAAGAGTAATAGAATGAGGATAGCTCAGTGAGGAAATTCAGTGGCGAAAAGAGGCTGAATAATTCAGCCAGAAGGTAAGAGAAAGAACGACATGGTGAGACCAAGTTTCGGTGAACAAGGCCCGCACTTTATTTTTCAAAGTAGTTTTTATACCTTAAGTTATGCATAGAGGATAATGGGGGAAGGGGTAGAGTCTTGCAGCAAACCAGGCTTTCTTCCTGCAAACTTATCATATGCAAAAGCTTAGGTGATTTGCATCATCTTCTGGCCCGGAGGCCTGTTAACATTTTAAGACCTTTTCTTCAGAAAACTTATTTTTCTCTAAAGGTGGTTGGTCAGGAGCCACCCTCCAAAAAAGCATTAGATAAAGTTGCATTCCTACAGAGCAAAGGTGTGGTGGGCTATAACAAGAAAAAGAATTAACTCAAGGGTCCCAGGTTACAAACATTAAAGCTACTACTTACACCAATTATATTAATCAATACACTGCCAGGGACACAGCAGGTAAGGGATATGGAAACTTAGCAGCAAACAATGGCCCAACAAGTGAAAAACCATTCACCAATACAATTTCTAATCAATCTTGTAACTACTCAAAAGAATTTGTGTTTAGACAGTTTAGAACATCTCCTGCCTCTCACAGTTGGGAGGCTCTGAACAATCACATGTGGCCGGAAAAACCTATTCAGGCAGGCTAGAGGATTTCCAAAGGAGTTTGTAGGTTAAACACTGTCACACCCAGGAATTATTAACTGGGACTGTAAGCTAACTCTTTTTCAGAGAGAGGTAGTGGGGGAGAGCCCCCGTAAAGTCAGAGGTTTAGGTGCAAGCACAAGCAGAAAGTAGGCAGACTCTGGTTTTGGGGGTATATGCTCGAGAATTTCCAGGGGGACTCCTGAAGCTCGATCCCGCCTTTGCGTATGCCGAGCCTCCTTCCTCATGACCTTTGTCATGGGCGGAGTTCCTCACTGGCTCCCAGCAGTGATAGAATTCCAGTGGAGCTATTCCAGATCCTGAAAGATGATGCTGTGGAAAGTGCTGCACTCAATATGCAATATGCAATATGCACTCAATATGCAATATGCCGGCTCACGGCAGTAGGGGAATCTGGCCTCGAGACGTGTTGAAGAAGGTCTCTCGAGGTCTTTCTCGGGTTGAGGCAGGACACCCTGGGGTCCCTCGACTTGTGCAGGTGACCTCAGGGGGCTTCTCATGGTGGCTCTGAGAAGTCAGGGAAACTGGAGGTGGGAGGGGCCTCTCGGCACTCCACTGGGTTTGGTGCATTGGAAGAGGGCCTCATCTCCAGTTGAGGCAGGAACCTCAGGGTTCCTCTGACTTCAGACTCCGACCGCAAGGTCCCTGCAGACTTGGGACAGGAGAGTCAGGCCTCGTCTTGGGTTGAGGCATGGAACTCCGCTTGCCTCTCGAGGTGTTCCCGGGGAGACAGGCCACTTGTCGGGCGGTATTTGGAACCTGGGGGTCTTTTCCCGACGATGCACGGGCGAGTCACTGCCCCTTCGTGTTGACTTCATTCACAGGGTGGAGTTCGAAGAGGTGTCCGGGCATCGGGTTCTTATCAAGAGGGGACCGGGAAATCGGGGTCCTTCGGAATGTGGAACCACCCACGAGGCCACGTCTGGAATGTCGTCGTGAGACCGGCCTCATCCTGAGGTGCGACCGGAAGGCCGGGAACCCCTTCCAGACAAAGCAGGGGAGTCGACCCTCCTGTCCAGATCAGGAGGGTAGAAGGGGCTCAGAGGAAGTGGTGCGGGAAAACCTCGGTGTTCCTCTTGAGGGAGACCGGGATGTCGGGGCACTTTGTGGGTCGCATCAAGGGTGCCAAGTACCGTTTCGACCTCCAATACCTAACGTGGGACTTCTCCTGAGACACTGTAGCGGGAAAGGGCTTCATCTTGCGATGACGGGGGAGCCACGTGGATTTTCTCGAGTTGCAGCGGGATTCTCGAGTTACGACGGGGAATTCAGGATGCCTCTTGTGTTGGCCCAGGGAAGTCCAATCTTCCATTCGAGTTGCGAAGGAAAGCTGGGGATTGCTCTCGAGTGACTGCAGGGCCAATAGAACTCATCTAGGCTTGTGTCCAGAAGCCAATGTTCCTCTCCAGGGGCGAAAGGGATCTCGGGGTTGCATTCCAGACGCACCCGGGGAGACAGGCATCCATCTCGAGTGGGAGCAAAGAACCCCGCTCTGCTCTTGAGTCGCGACGGGTATCTCTTGGAGCTCACTGGGTGGACTAAAGGGAGTCAAGCCTCCTGAGGCGTTTGGAGAGAGGTCGAGAGACTGGTCTCTAGGCCATACAGGAGACGAAGGCCCTCAAGTCGCGATGACGGGGAGGCTCGGGGTTGTTCTCGAGCGGCGGCCCCAGTGTGCGGTTTCTCGCGAGGTACGACGGCGAGGTCAGTGAGCCTCTCGTGGGGCGGCAAGGAAGTCGGGTCTCCATGCGAATGGCGAGGGGGAGCGCGTCTTTACTCTCAAGTCATAGTAGGGGAATCTGGCCTCGAGACGTGTTGAAGAAGGTCTCTCGAGGTCTTTCTCGGGTTGAGGCAGGACACCCTGGGGTCCCTCGACTTGTGCAGGTGACCTCAGGGGGCTTCTCATGGTGGCTCTGAGAAGTCAGGGAAACTGGAGGTGGGAGGGGCCTCTCGGCACTCCACTGGGTTTGGTGCATTGGAAGAGGGCCTCATCTCCAGTTGAGGCAGGAACCTCAGGGTTCCTCTGACTTCAGACTCCGACCGCAAGGTCCCTGCAGACTTGGGACAGGAGAGTCAGGCCTCGTCTTGGGTTGAGGCATGGAACTCCGCTTGCCTCTCGAGGTGTTCCCGGGGAGACAGGCCACTTGTCGAGCGGTATTTGGAACCTGGGGGTCTTTTCCCGACGATGCACGGGCGAGTCACTGCCCCTTCGTGTTGACTTCATTCACAGGGTGGAGTTCGAAGAGGTGTCCGGGCATCGGGTTCTTATCAAGAGGGGACCGGGAAATCGGGGTCCTTCGGAATGTGGAACCACCCACGAGGCCACGTCTGGAATGTCGTCGTGAGACCGGCCTCATCCTGAGGTGCGACCGGAAGGCCGGGAACCCCTTCCAGACAAAGCAGGGGAGTCGACCCTCCTGTCCAGATCAGGAGGGTAGAAGAGGCTCAGAGGAAGTGTTGCCAGAAAACTTCGGTGTTCCTCTCGAGGAGACCGGGATGTCGGGGCACTTTGTGGGTCGCATCAAGGGTGACAAGTACCGTTTCGAACTCCAATTCCTAAAGTGGGACTTCTCCTGAGACGCTGTAGCGGCACAGGGCTACATCTTGCGATGACGGGGGAACCACGTGGTTTTTCTCGAGGTGTAGCAGGATTCTCGAATTACGACGGGGAATTCAGGATGCTTCTTGTGTAGGCCCAGGGAAGTCCAATCTTCCATTCGAGTTGCGAAGGAAAGCTGGGGATTTCTCTCGAGTGACTGCAGGGCCAATAGACCTCATCTAGGCTTGTGTCCAGAAGCCAGTGTTCCTCTCCAGGGGCGACAGGGATCTCGGGGTTGCATTCCAGACACACCCGGGGAGACAGGCATCCATCTCGAGTGGAAGCAAAGAACCCCGCTCTGCTCTCGAGTCGCGACGGGTATCTCTTGGAGCTCACTGGGTGGACTAAAGGGAGTCAAGCCTCCTGAGGCTTTTGGAGAGAGGTCGCGAGATTGGTCTCTAGGCCATGCAGGAGACGAAGGCCCTCATCTCGCGATGACGGGGGAGTCTTGGGGTTGTTCTCGAGCGGCGGCCCCAGTGTGCGCTTTCTCACGAGGTACGACGGCGAGGTCAGTGAGCCTCTCGTGGGGCGCCAGGGAAGTCGGGTCTCCATGCAAGTGGCGAGGGCGAGCGCGTCATTGCTCTCGAGCCATGGTAGCGTGCCGGGGACCAGCCCCGGCTGATCCAGGGTATTCGAAGGAGAGACGGCGTAGGCGAAGATCAGGAAACCACTGCTTAATTAAATGTTAATTAAGGATATAAAGAGTAATAGAATGAGGATAGCTCAGTGAGGAAATTCAGTGGCGAAAAGAGGCTGAATAATTCAGCCAGAAGGTAAGAGAAAGAACGACATGGTGAGACCAAGTTTCGGTGAACAAGGCCCGCACTTTATTTTTCAAAGTAGTTTTTATACCTTAAGTTATGCATAGAGGATAATGGGGGAAGGGGTAGAGTCTTGCAGCAAACCAGGCTTTCTTCCTGCAAACTTATCATATGCAAAAGCTTAGGTGATTTGCATCATCTTCTGGCCCGGAGGCCTGTTAACATTTTAAGACCTTTTCTTCAGAAAACTTATTTTTCTCTAAAGGTGGTTGGTCAGGAGCCACCCTCCAAAAAGCATTAGATAAAGTTGCATTCCTACAGAGCAAAGGTGTGGTGGGCTATAACAAGAAAAAGAATTAACTCAAGGGTCCCAGGTTACAAACATTAAAGCTACTACTTACACCAATTATATTAATCAATACACTGCCAGGGACACAGCAGGTAAGGGATATGGAAACTTAGCAGCAAACAATGGCCCAACAAGTGAAAAACCATTCACCAATACAATTTCTAATCAATCTTGTAACTACTCAAAAGAATTTGTGTTTAGACAGTTTAGAACATCTCCTGCCTCTCACAGTTGGGAGGCTCTGAACAATCACATGTGGCCGGAAAAACCTATTCAGGCAGGCTAGAGGATTTCAAAAGGAGTTTGTAGGTTAAACACTGTCACACCCAGTAATTATTAACTGGGACTGTAAGCTAACTCTTTTTTCAGAGAGAGGTAGTGGGGGAGAGCCCCCGTAAAGTCAGAGGTTTAGGTGCAAGCACAAGCAGAAAGTAGGCAGACTCTGGTTTTGGGGGTATATGCTCGAGAATTTCCAGGGGGACTCCTGAAGCTCGATCCCGCCTTTGCGTATGCCGAGCCTCCTTCCTCATGACCTTTGTCATGGGCGGAGTTCCTCACTGGCTCCCAGCAGTGATAGAATTCCAGTGGAGCTATTCCAGATCCTGAAAGATGATGCTGTGGAAAGTGCTGCACTCAATATGCAATATGCAATATGCACTCAATATGCAATATGCCGGCTCACGGCAGTAGGGGAATCTGGCCTCGAGACGTGTTGAAGAAGGTCTCTCGAGGTCTTTCTCGGGTTGAGGCAGGACACCCTGGGGTCCCTCGACTTGTGCAGGTGACCTCAGGGGGCTTCTCATGGTGGCTCTGAGAAGTCAGGGAAACTGGAGGTGGGAGGGGCCTCTCGGCACTCCACTGGGTTTGGTGCATTGGAAGAGGGCCTCATCTCCAGTTGAGGCAGGAACCTCAGGGTTCCTCTGACTTCAGACTCCGACCGCAAGGTCCCTGCAGACTTGGGACAGGAGAGTCAGGCCTCGTCTTGGGTTGAGGCATGGAACTCCGCTTGCCTCTCGAGGTGTTCCCGGGGAGACAGGCCACTTGTCGAGCGGTATTTGGAACCTGGGGGTCTTTTCCCGACGATGCACGGGCGAGTCACTGCCCCTTCGTGTTGACTTCATTCACAGGGTGGAGTTCGAAGAGGTGTCCGGGCATCGGGTTCTTATCAAGAGGGGACCGGGAAATCGGGGTCCTTCGGAATGTGGAACCACCCACGAGGCCACGTCTGGAATGTCGTCGTGAGACCGGCCTCATCCTGAGGTGCGACCGGAAGGCCGGGAACCCCTTCCAGACAAAGCAGGGGAGTCGACCCTCCTGTCCAGATCAGGAGGGTAGAAGAGGCTCAGAGGAAGTGTTGCCAGAAAACTTCGGTGTTCCTCTCGAGGGAGACCGGGATGTCGGGGCACTTTGTGGGTCGCATCAAGGGTGACAAGTACCGTTTCGAACTCCAATTCCTAAAGTGGGACTTCTCCTGAGACGCTGTAGCGGCACAGGGCTACATCTTGCGATGACGGGGGAACCACGTGGTTTTTCTCGAGGTGTAGCAGGATTCTCGAATTACGACGGGGAATTCAGGATGCTTCTTGTGTAGGCCCAGGGAAGTCCAATCTTCCATTCGAGTTGCGAAGGAAAGCTGGGGATTTCTCTCGAGTGACTGCAGGGCCAATAGACCTCATCTAGGCTTGTGTCCAGAAGCCAGTGTTCCTCTCCAGGGGCGACAGGGATCTCGGGGTTGCATTCCAGACACACCCGGGGAGACAGGCATCCATCTCGAGTGGAAGCAAAGAACCCCGCTCTGCTCTCGAGTCGCGACGGGTATCTCTTGGAGCTCACTGGGTGGACTAAAGGGAGTCAAGCCTCCTGAGGCTTTTGGAGAGAGGTCGCGAGATTGGTCTCTAGGCCATGCAGGAGACGAAGGCCCTCATCTCGCGATGACGGGGGAGTCTTGGGGTTGTTCTCGAGCGGCGGCCCCAGTGTGCGCTTTCTCACGAGGTACGACGGCGAGGTCAGTGAGCCTCTCGTGGGGCGCCAGGGAAGTCGGGTCTCCATGCGAGTGGCGAGGGCGAGCGCGTCATTGCTCTCGAGCCATGGTAGCGTGCCGGGGACCAGCCCCGGCTGATCCAGGGTATTCGAAGGAGAGACGGCGTAGGCGAAGATCAGGAAACCACTGCTTAATTAAATGTTAATTAAGGATATAAAGAGTAATAGAATGAGGATAGCTCAGTGAGGAAATTCAGTGGCGAAAAGAGGCTGAATAATTCAGCCAGAAGGTAAGAGAAAGAACGACATGGTGAGACCAAGTTTCGGTGAACAAGGCCCGCACTTTATTTTTCAAAGTAGTTTTTATACCTTAAGTTATGCATAGAGGATAATGGGGGAAGGGGTAGAGTCTTGCAGCAAACCAGGCTTTCTTCCTGCAAACTTATCATATGCAAAAGCTTAGGTGATTTGCATCATCTTCTGGCCCGGAGCCTGTTAACATTTTAAGACCTTTTCTTCAGAAAACTTATTTTTCTCTAAAGGTGGTTGGTCAGGAGCCACCCTCCAAAAAGCATTAGATAAAGTTGCATTCCTACAGAGCAAAGGTGTGGTGGGCTATAACAAGAAAAAGAATTAACTCAAGGGTCCCAGGTTACAAACATTAAAGCTACTCCTTACACCAATTATATTAATCAATACACTGCCAGGGACACAGCAGGTAAGGGATATGGAAACTTAGCAGCAAACAATGGCCCAACAAGTGAAAAACCATTCACCAATACAATTTCTAATCAATCTTGTAACTACTCAAAAGAATTTGTGTTTAGACAGTTTAGAACATCTCCTGCCTCTCACAGTTGGGAGGCTCTGAACAATCACATGTGGCCGGAAAAACCTATTCAGGCAGGCTAGAGGATTTCCAAAGGAGTTTGTAGGTTAAACACTGTCACACCCAGGAATTATTAACTGGGACTGTAAGCTAACTCTTTTTTCAGAGAGAGGTAGTGGGGGAGAGCCCCCCGTAAAGTCAGAGGTTTAGGTGCAAGCACAAGCAGAAAGTAGGCAGACTCTGGTTTTGGGGGTATATGCTCGAGAATTTCCAGGGGGACTCCTGAAGCTCGATCCCGCCTTTGCGTATGCCGAGCCTCCTTCCTCATGACCTTTATCATGGGCGGAGTTCCTCACTGGCTCCCAGCAGTGATAGAATTCTAGTGGAGCTATTCCAGATCCTGAAAGATGATGCTGTGGAAAGTGCTGCACTCAATATGCAATATGCAATATGCACTCAATATGCAATATGCCGGCTCACGGCAGTAGGGGAATCTGGCCTCGAGACGTGTTGAAGAAGGTCTCTCGAGGTCTTTCTCGGGTTGAGGCAGGACACCCTGGGGTCCCTCGACTTGTGCAGGTGACCTCAGGGGGCTTCTCATGGTGGCTCTGAGAAGTCAGGGAAACTGGAGGTGGGAGGGGCCTCTCGGCACTCCACTGGGTTTGGTGCATTGGAAGAGGGCCTCATCTCCAGTTGAGGCAGGAACCTCAGGGTTCCTCTGACTTCAGACTCCGACCGCAAGGTCCCTGCAGACTTGGGACAGGAGAGTCAGGCCTCGTCTTGGGTTGAGGCCTGGAACTCCGCTTGCCTCTCGAGGTGTTCCCGGGGAGACAGGCCACTTGTCGAGCGGTATTTGGAACCTGGGGTCTTTTCCCGACGATGCACGGGCGAGTCACTGCCCCTTCGTGTTGACTTCATTCACAGGGTGGAGTTCGAAGAGGTGTCCGGGCATCGGGTTCTTATCAAGAGGGGACCGGGAAATCGGGGTCCTTCGGAATGTGGAACCACCCACGAGGCCACGTCTGGAATGTCGTCGTGAGACCGGCCTCATCCTGAGGTGCGACCGGAGGGGAACCCCTTCCAGACAAAGCAGGGGAGTCGACCCTCCTGTCCAGATCAGGAGGGTAGAAGGGGCTCAGAGGAAGTGGTGCGGGAAAACCTCGGTGTTCCTCTTGAGGGAGACCGGGATGTCGGGGCACTTTGTGGGTCGCATCAAGGGTGCCAAGTACCGTTTCGACCTCCAATACCTAACGTGGGACTTCTCCTGAGACACTGTAGCGGGAAAGGGCTTCATCTTGCGATGACGGGGGAGCCACGTGGATTTTCTCGAGTTGCAGCGGGATTCTCGAGTTACGATGGGGAATTCAGGATGCCTCTTGTGTTGGCCCAGGGAAGTCCAATCTTCCATTCGAGTTGCGAAGGAAAGCTGGGGATTGCTCTCGAGTGACTGCAGGGCCAATAGAACTCATCTAGGCTTGTGTCCAGAAGCCAATGTTCCTCTCCAGGGGCGAAAGGGATCTCGGGGTTGCATTCCAGACGCACCCGGGGAGACAGGCATCCATCTCGAGTGGGAGCAAAGAACCCCGCTCTGCTCTTGAGTCGCGACGGGTATCTCTTGGAGCTCACTGGGTGGACTAAAGGGAGTCAAGCCTCCTGAGGCGTTTGGAGAGAGGTCGAGAGACTGGTCTCTAGGCCATACAGGAGACGAAGGCCCTCAAGTCGCGATGACGGGGAGGCTCGGGGTTGTTCTCGAGCGGCGGCCCCAGTGTGCGGTTTCTCGCGAGGTACGACGGCGAGGTCAGTGAGCCTCTCGTGGGGCGGCAAGGAAGTCGGGTCTCCATGCGAATGGCGAGGGGGAGCGCGTCTTTACTCTCAAGTCATAGTAGGGGAATCTGGCCTCGAGACGTGTTGAAGAAGGTCTCTCGAGGTCTTTCTCGGGTTGAGGCAGGACACCCTGGGGTCCCTCGACTTGTGCAGGTGACCTCAGGGGGCTTCTCATGGTGGCTCTGAGAAGTCAGGGAAACTGGAGGTGGGAGGGGCCTCTCGGCACTCCACTGGGTTTGGTGCATTGGAAGAGGGCCTCATCTCCAGTTGAGGCAGGAACCTCAGGGTTCCTCTGACTTCAGACTCCGACCGCAAGGTCCCTGCAGACTTGGGACAGGAGAGTCAGGCCTCGTCTTGGGTTGAGGCATGGAACTCCGCTTGCCTCTCGAGGTGTTCCCGGGGAGACAGGCCACTTGTCGAGCGGTATTTGGAACCTGGGGTCTTTTCCCGACGATGCACGGGCGAGTCACTGCCCCTTCGTGTTGACTTCATTCACAGGGTGGAGTTCGAAGAGGTGTCCGGGCATCGGGTTCTTATCAAGAGGGGACCGGGAAATCGGGGTCCTTCGGAATGTGGAACCACCCACGAGGCCACGTCTGGAATGTCGTCGTGAGACCGGCCTCATCCTGAGGTGCGACCGGAAGGCCGGGAACCCCTTCCAGACAAAGCAGGGGAGTCGACCCTCCTGTCCAGATCAGGAGGGTAGAAGAGGCTCAGAGGAAGTGTTGCCAGAAAACTTCGGTGTTCCTCTCGAGGGAGACCGGGATGTCGGGGCACTTTGTGGGTCGCATCAAGGGTGACAAGTACCGTTTCGAACTCCAATTCCTAAAGTGGGACTTCTCCTGAGACGCTGTAGCGGCACAGGGCTACATCTTGCGATGACGGGGGAACCACGTGGTTTTTCTCGAGGTGTAGCAGGATTCTCGAATTACGACGGGGAATTCAGGATGCTTCTTGTGTAGGCCCAGGGAAGTCCAATCTTCCATTCGAGTTGCGAAGGAAAGCTGGGGATTTCTCTCGAGTGACTGCAGGGCCAATAGACCTCATCTAGGCTTGTGTCCAGAAGCCAGTGTTCCTCTCCAGGGGCGACAGGGATCTCGGGGTTGCATTCCAGACACACCCGGGGAGACAGGCATCCATCTCGAGTGGAAGCAAAGAACCCCGCTCTGCTCTCGAGTCGCGACGGGTATCTCTTGGAGCTCACTGGGTGGACTAAAGGGAGTCAAGCCTCCTGAGGCTTTTGGAGAGAGGTCGCGAGATTGGTCTCTAGGCCATGCAGGAGACGAAGGCCCTCATCTCGCGATGACGGGGGAGTCTTGGGGTTGTTCTCGAGCGGCGGCCCCAGTGTGCGCTTTCTCACGAGGTACGACGGCGAGGTCAGTGAGCCTCTCGTGGGGCGCCAGGGAAGTCGGGTCTCCATGCAAGTGGCGAGGGCGAGCGCGTCATTGCTCTCGAGCCATGGTAGCGTGCCGGGGACCAGCCCCGGCTGATCCAGGGTATTCGAAGGAGAGACGGCGTAGGCGAAGATCAGGAAACCACTGCTTAATTAAATGTTAATTAAGGATATAAAGAGTAATAGAATGAGGATAGCTCAGTGAGGAAATTCAGTGGCGAAAAGAGGCTGAATAATTCAGCCAGAAGGTAAGAGAAAGAACGACATGGTGAGACCAAGTTTCGGTGAACAAGGCCCGCACTTTATTTTTCAAAGTAGTTTTTATACCTTAAGTTATGAATAGAGGATAATGGGGGAAGGGGTAGAGTCTTGCAGCAAACCAGGCTTTCTTCCTGCAAACTTATCATATGCAAAAGCTTAGGTGATTTGCATCATCTTCTGGCCCGGAGGCCTGTTAACATTTTAAGACCTTTTCTTCAGAAAACTTATTTTTCTCTAAAGGTGGTTGGTCAGGAGCCACCCTCCAAAAAAGCATTAGATAAAGTTGCATTCCTACAGAGCAAAGGTGTGGTGGGCTATAACAAGAAAAAGAATTAACTCAAGGGTCCCAGGTTACAAACATTAAAGCTACTCCTTACACCAATTATATTAATCAATACACTGCCAGGGACACAGCAGGTAAGGGATATGGAAACTTAGCAGCAAACAATGGCCCAACAAGTGAAAAACCATTCACCAATACAATTTCTAATCAATCTTGTAACTACTCAAAAGAATTTGTGTTTAGACAGTTTAGAACATCTCCTGCCTCTCACAGTTGGGAGGCTCTGAACAATCACATGTGGCCGGAAAAACCTATTCAGGCAGGCTAGAGGATTTCCAAAGGAGTTTGTAGGTTAAACACTGTCACACCCAGGAATTATTAACTGGGACTGTAAGCTAACTCTTTTTTCAGAGAGAGGTAGTGGGGGAGAGCCCCCCGTAAAGTCAGAGGTTTAGGTGCAAGCACAAGCAGAAAGTAGGCAGACTCTGGTTTTGGGGGTATATGCTCGAGAATTTCCAGGGGGACTCCTGAAGCTCGATCCCGCCTTTGCGTATGCCGAGCCTCCTTCCTCATGACCTTTGTCATGGGCGGAGTTCCTCACTGGCTCCCAGCAGTGATAGAATTCCAGTGGAGCTATTCCAGATCCTGAAAGATGATGCTGTGGAAAGTGCTGCACTCAATATGCAATATGCAATATGCACTCAATATGCAATATGCCGGCTCACGGCAGTAGGGGAATCTGGCCTCGAGACGTGTTGAAGAAGGTCTCTCGAGGTCTTTCTCGGGTTGAGGCAGGACACCCTGGGGTCCCTCGACTTGTGCAGGTGACCTCAGGGGGCTTCTCATGGTGGCTCTGAGAAGTCAGGGAAACTGGAGGTGGGAGGGGCCTCTCGGCACTCCACTGGGTTTGGTGCATTGGAAGAGGGCCTCATCTCCAGTTGAGGCAGGAACCTCAGGGTTCCTCTGACTTCAGACTCCGACCGCAAGGTCCCTGCAGACTTGGGACAGGAGAGTCAGGCCTCGTCTTGGGTTGAGGCATGGAACTCCGCTTGCCTCTCGAGGTGTTCCCGGGAGACAGGCCACTTGTCGAGCGGTATTTGGAACCTGGGGGTCTTTTCCCGACGATGCACGGGCGAGTCACTGCCCCTTCGTGTTGACTTCATTCACAGGGTGGAGTTCGAAGAGGTGTCCGGGCATCGGGTTCTTATCAAGAGGGGACCGGGAAATCGGGGTCCTTCGGAATGTGGAACCACCCACGAGGCCACGTCTGGAATGTCGTCGTGAGACCGGCCTCATCCTGAGGTGCGACCGGAAGGCCGGGAACCCCTTCCAGACAAAGCAGGGGAGTCGACCCTCCTGTCCAGATCAGGAGGGTAGAAGGGGCTCAGAGGAAGTGGTGCGGGAAAACCTCGGTGTTCCTCTTGAGGGAGACCGGGATGTCGGGGCACTTTGTGGGTCGCATCAAGGGTGCCAAGTACCGTTTCGACCTCCAATACCTAACGTGGGACTTCTCCTGAGACACTGTAGCGGGAAAGGGCTTCATCTTGCGATGACGGGGGAGCCACGTGGATTTTCTCGAGTTGCAGCGGGATTCTCGAGTTACGACGGGAATTCAGGATGCCTCTTGTGTTGGCCCAGGGAAGTCCAATCTTCCATTCGAGTTGCGAAGGAAAGCTGGGGATTGCTCTCGAGTGACTGCAGGGCCAATAGAACTCATCTAGGCTTGTGTCCAGAAGCCAATGTTCCTCTCCAGGGGCGAAAGGGATCTCGGGGTTGCATTCCAGACGCACCCGGGGAGACAGGCATCCATCTCGAGTGGGAGCAAAGAACCCCGCTCTGCTCTTGAGTCGCGACGGGTATCTCTTGGAGCTCACTGGGTGGACTAAAGGAGTCAAGCCTCCTGAGGCGTTTGGAGAGAGGTCGAGAGACTGGTCTCTAGGCCATACAGGAGACGAAGGCCCTCAAGTCGCGATGACGGGGGAGGCTCGGGGTTGTTCTCGAGCGGCGGCCCCAGTGTGCGGTTTCTCGCGAGGTACGACGGCGAGGTCAGTGAGCCTCTCGTGGGGCGGCAAGGAAGTCGGGTCTCCATGCGAATGGCGAGGGGGAGCGCGTCTTTACCCTCAAGTCATAGTAGGGGAATCTGGCCTCGAGACGTGTTGAAGAAGGTCTCTCGAGGTCTTTCTCGGGTTGAGGCAGGACACCCTGGGGTCCCTCGACTTGTGCAGGTGACCTCAGGGGGCTTCTCATGGTGGCTCTGAGAAGTCAGGGAAACTGGAGGTGGGAGGGGCCTCTCGGCACTCCACTGGGTTTGGTGCATTGGAAGAGGGCCTCATCTCCAGTTGAGGCAGGAACCTCAGGGTTCCTCTGACTTCAGACTCCGACCGCAAGGTCCCTGCAGACTTGGGACAGGAGAGTCAGGCCTCGTCTTGGGTTGAGGCATGGAACTCCGCTTGCCTCTCGAGGTGTTCCCGGGGAGACAGGCCACTTGTCGAGCGGTATTTGGAACCTGGGGGTCTTTTCCCGACGATGCACGGGCGAGTCACTGCCCCTTCGTGTTGACTTCATTCACAGGGTGGAGTTCGAAGAGGTGTCCGGGCATCGGGTTCTTATCAAGAGGGGACCGGGAAATCGGGGTCCTTCGGAATGTGGAACCACCCACGAGGCCACGTCTGGAATGTCGTCGTGAGACCGGCCTCATCCTGAGGTGCGACCGGAAGGCCGGGAACCCCTTCCAGACAAAGCAGGGGAGTCGACCCTCCTGTCCAGATCAGGAGGGTAGAAGGGGCTCAGAGGAAGTGTTGCCAGAAAACTTCGGTGTTCCTCTCGAGGGAGACCGGGATGTCGGGGCACTTTGTGGGTCGCATCAAGGGTGACAAGTACCGTTTCGAACTCCAATTCCTAAAGTGGGACTTCTCCTGAGACGCTGTAGCGGCACAGGGCTACATCTTGCGATGACGGGGGAACCACGTGGTTTTTCTCGAGGTGTAGCAGGATTCTCGAATTACGACGGGGAATTCAGGATGCTTCTTGTGTAGGCCCAGGGAAGTCCAATCTTCCAGTCGAGTTGCGAAGGAAAGCTGGGGATTTCTCTCGAGTGACTGCAGGGCCAATAGACCTCATCTAGGCTTGTGTCCAGAAGCCAGTGTTCCTCTCCAGGGGCGACAGGGATCTCGGGGTTGCATTCCAGACACACCCGGGGAGACAGGCATCCATCTCGAGTGGAAGCAAAGAACCCCGCTCTGCTCTCGAGTCGCGACGGGTATCTCTTGGAGCTCACTGGGTGGACTAAAGGGAGTCAAGCCTCCTGAGGCTTTTGGAGAGAGGTCGCGAGATTGGTCTCTAGGCCATGCAGGAGACGAAGGCCCTCATCTCGCGATGACGGGGGAGTCTTGGGGTTGTTCTCGAGCGGCGGCCCCAGTGTGCGCTTTCTCACGAGGTACGACGGCGAGGTCAGTGAGCCTCTCGTGGGGCGCCAGGGAAGTCGGGTCTCCATGCGAGTGGCGAGGGCGAGCGCGTCATTGCTCTCGAGCCATGGTAGGGTGCCGGGGACCAGCCCCGGCTGATCCAGGGTATTTGAAGGAGAGACGGCGTAGGCGAAGATCAGGAAACCACTGCTTAATTAAATGTTAATTAAGGATATAAAGAGTAATAGAATGAGGATAGCTCAGTGAGGAAATTCAGTGGCGAAAAGAGGCTGAATAATTCAGCCAGAAGGTAAGAGAAAGAACGACATGGTGAGACCAAGTTTCGGTGAACAAGGCCCGCACTTTATTTTTCAAAGTAGTTTTTATACCTTAAGTTATGCATAGAGGATAATGGGGGAAGGGGTAGAGTCTTGCAACAAACCAGGCTTTCTTCCTGCAAACTTATCATATGCAAAAGCTTAGGTGATTTGCATCATCTTCTGGCCCGGAGGCCTGTTAACATTTTAAGACCTTTTCTTCAGAAAACTTATTTTTCTCTAAAGGTGGTTGGTCAGGAGCCACCCTCCAAAAAAGCATTAGATAAAGTTGCATTCCTACAGAGCAAAGGTGTGGTGGGCTATAACAAGAAAAAGAATTAACTCAAGGGTCCCAGGTTACAAACATTAAAGCTACTACTTACACCAGTTATATTAATCAATACACTGCCAGGGACACAGCAGGTAAGGGATATGGAAACTTAGCAGCAAACAATGGCCCAACAAGTGAAAAACCATTCACCAATACAATTTCTAATCAATCTTGTAACTACTCAAAAGAATTTGTGTTTAGACAGTTTAGAACATCTCCTGCCTCTCACAGTTGGGAGGCTCTGAACAATCACATGTGGCCGGAAAAACCTATTCAGGCAGGCTAGAGGATTTCCAAAGGAGTTTGTAGGTTAAACACTGTCACACCCAGGAATTATTAACTGGGACTGTAAGCTAACTCTTTTTTCAGAGAGAGGTAGTGGGGCAGAGCCCCCCGTAAAGTCAGAGGTTTAGGTGCAAGCACAAGCAGAAAGTAGGCAGACTCTGGTTTTGGGGGTATATGCTCGAGAATTTCCAGGGGGACTCCTGAAGCTCGATCCCGCCTTTGCGTATGCCGAGCCTCCTTCCTCATGACCTTTGTCATGGGCGGAGTTCCTCACTGGCTCCCAGCAGTGATAGAATTCCAGTGGAGCTATTCCAGATCCTGAAAGATGATGCTGTGGAAAGTGCTGCACTCAATATGCAATATGCAATATGCACTCAATATGCAATATGCCGGCTCACGGAAGTAGGGGAATCTGGCCTCGAGACGTGTTGAAGAAGGTCTCTCGAGGTCTTTCTCGGGTTGAGGCAGGACACCCTGGGGTCCCTCGACTTGTGCAGGTGACCTCAGGGGGCTTCTCATGGTGGCTCTGAGAAGTCAGGGAAACTGGAGGTGGGAGGGGCCTCTCGGCACTCCACTGGGTTTGGTGCATTGGAAGAGGGCCTCATCTCCAGTTGAGGCAGGAACCTCAGGGTTCCTCTGACTTCAGACTCCGACCGCAAGGTCCCTGCAGACTTGGGACAGGAGAGTCAGGCCTCGTCTTGGGTTGAGGCATGGAACTCCGCTTGCCTCTCGAGGTGTTCCCGGGGAGACAGGCCACTTGTCGAGCGGTATTTGGAACCTGGGGGTCTTTTCCCGACGATGCACGGGCGAGTCACTGCCCCTTCGTGTTGACTTCATTCACAGGGTGGAGTTCGAAGAGGTGTCCGGGCATCGGGTTCTTATCAAGAGGGGACCGGGAAATCGGGGTCCTTCGGAATGTGGAACCACCCACGAGGCCACGTCTGGAATGTCGTCGTGAGACCGGCCTCATCCTGAGGTGCGACCGGAAGGCCGGGAACCCCTTCCAGACAAAGCAGGGGAGTCGACCCTCCTGTCCAGATCAGGAGGGTAGAAGAGGCTCAGAGGAAGTGTTGCCAGAAAACTTCGGTGTTCCTCTCGAGGGAGACCGGGATGTCGGGGCACTTTGTGGGTCGCATCAAGGGTGACAAGTACCGTTTCGAACTCCAATTCCTAAAGTGGGACTTCTCCTGAGACGCTGTAGCGGCACAGGGCTACATCTTGCGATGACGGGGGAACCACGTGGTTTTTCTCGAGGTGTAGCAGGATTCTCGAATTACGACGGGGAATTCAGGATGCTTCTTGTGTAGGCCCAGGGAAGTCCAATCTTCCATTCGAGTTGCGAAGGAAAGCTGGGGATTTCTCTCGAGTGACTGCAGGGCCAATAGACCTCATCTAGGCTTGTGTCCAGAAGCCAGTGTTCCTCTCCAGGGGCGACAGGGATCTCGGGGTTGCATTCCAGACACACCCGGGGAGACAGGCATCCATCTCGAGTGGAAGCAAAGAACCCCGCTCTGCTCTCGAGTCGCGACGGGTATCTCTTGGAGCTCACTGGGTGGACTAAAGGGAGTCAAGTCTCCTGAGGCTTTTGGAGAGAGGTCGCGAGATTGGTCTCTAGGCCATGCAGGAGACGAAGGCCCTCATCTCGCGATGACGGGGGAGTCTTGGGGTTGTTCTCGAGCGGCGGCCCCAGTGTGCGCTTTCTCACGAGGTACGACGGCGAGGTCTGTGAGCCTCTCGTGGGGCGCCAGGGAAGTCGGGTCTCCATGCAAGTGGCGAGGGCGAGCGCGTCATTGCTCTCGAGCCATGGTAGGGTGCCGGGGACCAGCCCCGGCTGATCCAGGGTATTCGAAGGAGAGACGGCGTAGGCGAAGATCAGGAAACCACTGCTTAATTAAATGTTAATTAAGGATATAAAGAGTAATAGAATGAGGATAGCTCAGTGAGGAAATTCAGTGGCGAAAAGAGGCTGAATAATTCAGCCAGAAGGTAAGAGAAAGAACGACATGGTGAGACCAAGTTTCGGTGAACAAGGCCCGCACTTTATTTTTCAAAGTAGTTTTTATACCTTAAGTTATGAATAGAGGATAATGGGGGAAGGGGTAGAGTCTTGCAGCAAACCAGGCTTTCTTCCTGCAAACTTATCATATGCAAAAGCTTAGGTGATTTGCATCATCTTCTGGCCCGGAGGCCTGTTAACATTTTAAGACCTTTTCTTCAGAAAACTTATTTTTCTCTAAAGGTGGTTGGTCAGGAGCCACCCTCCAAAAAGCATTAGATAAAGTTGCATTCCTACAGAGCAAAGGTGTGGTGGGCTATAACAAGAAAAAGAATTAACTCAAGGGTCCCAGGTTACAAACATTAAAGCTACTACTTACACCAATTATATTAATCAATACACTGCCAGGGACACAGCAGGTAAGGGATATGGAAACTTAGCAGCAAACAATGGCCCAACAAGTGAAAAACCATTCACCAATACAATTTCTAATCAATCTTGTAACTACTCAAAAGAATTTGTGTTTAGACAGTTTAGAACATCTCCTGCCTCTCACAGTTGGGAGGCTCTGAACAATCACATGTGGCCGGAAAAACCTATTCAGGCAGGCTAGAGGATTTCCAAAGGAGTTTGTAGGTTAAACACTGTCACACCCAGGAATTATTAACTGGGACTGTAAGCTAACTCTTTTTTTCAGAGAGAGGTAGTGGGGGAGAGCCCCCGTAAAGTCAGAGGTTTAGGTGCAAGCACAAGCAGAAAGTAGGCAGACTCTGGTTTTGGGGGTATATGCTCGAGAATTTCCAGGGGGACTCCTGAAGCTCGATCCCGCCTTTGCGTATGCCGAGCCTCCTTCCTCATGACCTTTGTCATGGGCGGAGTTCCTCACTGGCTCCCAGCAGTGATAGAATTCCAGTGGAGCTATTCCAGATCCTGAAAGATGATGCTGTGGAAAGTGCTGCACTCAATATGCAATATGCAATATGCACTCAATATGCAATATGCCGGCTCACGGAAGTAGGGGAATCTGGCCTCGAGACGTGTTGAAGAAGGTCTCTCGAGGTCTTTCTCGGGTTGAGGCAGGACACCCTGGGGTCCCTCGACTTGTGCAGGTGACCTCAGGGGGCTTCTCATGGTGGCTCTGAGAAGTCAGGGAAACTGGAGGTGGGAGGGGCCTCTCGGCACTCCACTGGGTTTGGTGCATTGGAAGAGGGCCTCATCTCCAGTTGAGGCAGGAACCTCAGGGTTCCTCTGACTTCAGACTCCGACCGCAAGGTCCCTGCAGACTTGGGACAGGAGAGTCAGGCCTCGTCTTGGGTTGAGGCATGGAACTCCGCTTGCCTCTCGAGGTGTTCCCGGGGAGACAGGCCACTTGTCGAGCGGTATTTGGAACCTGGGGGTCTTTTCCCGACGATGCACGGGCGAGTCACTGCCCCTTCGTGTTGACTTCATTCACAGGGTGGAGTTCGAAGAGGTGTCCGGGCATCGGGTTCTTATCAAGAGGGGACCGGGAAATCGGGGTCCTTCGGAATGTGGAACCACCCACGAGGCCACGTCTGGAATGTCGTCGTGAGACCGGCCTCATCCTGAGGTGCGACCGGAAGGCCGGGAACCCCTTCCAGACAAAGCAGGGGAGTCGACCCTCCTGTCCAGATCAGGAGGGTAGAAGGGGCTCAGAGGAAGTGGTGCGGGAAAACCTCGGTGTTCCTCTTGAGGGAGACCGGGATGTCGGGGCACTTTGTGGGTCGCATCAAGGGTGCCAAGTACCGTTTCGACCTCCAATACCTAACGTGGGACTTCTCCTGAGACACTGTAGCGGGAAAGGGCTTCATCTTGCGATGACGGGGGAGCCACGTGGATTTTCTCGAGTTGCAGCGGGATTCTCGAGTTACGACGGGGAATTCAGGATGCCTCTTGTGTTGGCCCAGGGAAGTCCAATCTTCCATTCGAGTTGCGAAGGAAAGCTGGGGATTGCTCTCGAGTGACTGCAGGGCCAATAGAACTCATCTAGGCTTGTGTCCAGAAGCCAATGTTCCTCTCCAGGGGCGAAAGGGATCTCGGGGTTGCATTCCAGACGCACCCGGGGAGACAGGCATCCATCTCGAGTGGGAGCAAAGAACCCCGCTCTGCTCTTGAGTCGCGACGGGTATCTCTTGGAGCTCACTGGGTGGACTAAAGGGAGTCAAGCCTCCTGAGGCGTTTGGAGAGAGGTCGAGAGACTGGTCTCTAGGCCATACAGGAGACGAAGGCCCTCAAGTCGCGATGACGGGGGAGGCTCGGGGTTGTTCTCGAGCGGCGGCCCCAGTGTGCGGTTTCTCGCGAGGTACGACGGCGAGGTCAGTGAGCCTCTCGTGGGGCGGCAAGGAAGTCGGGTCTCCATGCGAATGGCGAGGGGGAGCGCGTCTTTACCCTCAAGTCATAGTAGGGGAATCTGGCCTCGAGACGTGTTGAAGAAGGTCTCTCGAGGTCTTTCTCGGGTTGAGGCAGGACACCCTGGGGTCCCTCGACTTGTGCAGGTGACCTCAGGGGGCTTCTCATGGTGGCTCTGAGAAGTCAGGGAAACTGGAGGTGGGAGGGGCCTCTCGGCACTCCACTGGGTTTGGTGCATTGGAAGAGGGCCTCATCTCCAGTTGAGGCAGGAACCTCAGGGTTCCTCTGACTTCAGACTCCGACCGCAAGGTCCCTGCAGACTTGGGACAGGACAGTCAGGCCTCGTCTTGGGTTGAGGCATGGAACTCCGCTTGCCTCTCGAGGTGTTCCCGGGGAGACAGGCCACTTGTCGAGCGGTATTTGGAACCTGGGGGTCTTTTCCCGACGATGCACGGGCGAGTCACTGCCCCTTCGTGTTGACTTCATTCACAGGGTGGAGTTCGAAGAGGTGTCCGGGCATCGGGTTCTTATCAAGAGGGGACCGGGAAATCGGGGTCCTTCGGAATGTGGAACCACCCACGAGGCCACGTCTGGAATGTCGTCGTGAGACCGGCCTCATCCTGAGGTGCGACCGGAAGGCCGGGAACCCCTTCCAGACAAAGCAGGGGAGTCGACCCTCCTGTCCAGATCAGGAGGGTAGAAGGGGCTCAGAGGAAGTGTTGCCAGAAAACTTCGTTGTTCCTCTCGAGGGAGACCGGGATGTCGGGGCACTTTGTGGGTCGCATCAAGGGTGACAAGTACCGTTTCGAACTCCAATTCCTAAAGTGGGACTTCTCCTGAGACGCTGTAGCGGCACAGGGCTACATCTTGCGATGACGGGGGAACCACGTGGTTTTTCTCGAGGTGTAGCAGGATTCTCGAATTACGACGGGGAATTCAGGATGCTTCTTGTGTAGGCCCAGGGAAGTCCAATCTTCCAGTCGAGTTGCGAAGGAAACCTGGGGATTTCTCTCGAGTGACTGCAGGGCCAATAGACCTCATCTAGGCTTGTGTCCAGAAGCCAGTGTTCCTCTCCAGGGGCGACAGGGATCTCGGGGTTGCATTCCAGACACACCCGGGGAGACAGGCATCCATCTCGAGTGGAAGCAAAGAACCCCGCTCTGCTCTCGAGTCGCGACGGGTATCTCTTGGAGCTCACTGGGTGGACTAAAGGGAGTCAAGCCTCCTGAGGCTTTTGGAGAGAGGTCGCGAGATTGGTCTCTAGGCCATGCAGGAGACGAAGGCCCTCATCTCGCGATGACGGGGGAGTCTTGGGGTTGTTCTCGAGCGGCGGCCCCAGTGTGCGCTTTCTCACGAGGTACGACGGCGAGGTCAGTGAGCCTCTCGTGGGGCGCCAGGGAAGTCGGGTCTCCATGCGAGTGGCGAGGGCGAGCGCGTCATTGCTCTCGAGCCATGGTAGGGTGCCGGGGACCAGCCCCGGCTGATCCAGGGTATTTGAAGGAGAGACGGCGTAGGCGAAGATCAGGAAACCACTGCTTAATTAAATGTTAATTAAGGATATAAAGAGTAATAGAATGAGGATAGCTCAGTGAGGAAATTCAGTGGCGAAAAGAGGCTGAATAATTCAGCCAGAAGGTAAGAGAAAGAACGACATGGTGAGACCAAGTTTCGGTGAACAAGGCCCGCACTTTATTTTTCAAAGTAGTTTTTATACCTTAAGTTATGCATAGAGGATAATGGGGGAAGGGGTAGAGTCTTGCAACAAACCAGGCTTTCTTCCTGCAAACTTATCATATGCAAAAGCTTAGGTGATTTGCATCATCTTCTGGCCCGGAGGCCTGTTAACATTTTAAGACCTTTTCTTCAGAAAACTTATTTTTCTCTAAAGGTGGTTGGTCAGGAGCCACCCTCCAAAAAAGCATTAGATAAAGTTGCATTCCTACAGAGCAAAGGTGTGGTGGGCTATAACAAGAAAAAGAATTAACTCAAGGGTCCCAGGTTACAAACATTAAAGCTACTACTTACACCAGTTATATTAATCAATACACTGCCAGGGACACAGCAGGTAAGGGATATGGAAACTTAGCAGCAAACAATGGCCCAACAAGTGAAAAACCATTCACCAATACAATTTCTAATCAATCTTGTAACTACTCAAAAGAATTTGTGTTTAGACAGTTTAGAACATCTCCTGCCTCTCACAGTTGGGAGGCTCTGAACAATCACATGTGGCCGGAAAAACCTATTCAGGCAGGCTAGAGGATTTCCAAAGGAGTTTGTAGGTTAAACACTGTCACACCCAGGAATTATTAACTGGGACTGTAAGCTAACTCTTTTTTAAGAGAGAGGTAGTGGGGCAGAGCCCCCCGTAAAGTCAGAGGTTTAGGTGCAAGCACAAGCAGAAAGTAGGCAGACTCTGGTTTTGGGGGTATATGCTCGAGAATTTCCAGGGGGACTCCTGAAGCTCGATCCCGCCTTTGCGTATGCCGAGCCTCCTTCCTCATGACCTTTGTCATGGGCGGAGTTCCTCACTGGCTCCCAGCAGTGATAGAATTCCAGTGGAGCTATTCCAGATCCTGAAAGATGATGCTGTGGAAAGTGCTGCACTCAATATGCAATATGCAATATGCACTCAATATGCAATATGCCGGCTCACGGCAGTAGGGGAATCTGGCCTCGAGACGTGTTGAAGAAGGTCTCTCGAGGTCTTTCTCGGGTTGAGGCAGGACACCCTGGGGTCCCTCGACTTGTGCAGGTGACCTCAGGGGGCTTCTCATGGTGGCTCTGAGAAGTCAGGGAAACTGGAGGTGGGAGGGGCCTCTCGGCACTCCACTGGGTTTGGTGCATTGGAAGAGGGCCTCATCTCCAGTTGAGGCAGGAACCTCAGGGTTCCTCTGACTTCAGACTCCGACCGCAAGGTCCCTGCAGACTTGGGACAGGAGAGTCAGGCCTCGTCTTGGGTTGAGGCATGGAACTCCGCTTGCCTCTCGAGGTGTTCCCGGGGAGACAGGCCACTTGTCGAGCGGTATTTGGAACCTGGGGGTCTTTTCCCGACGATGCACGGGCGAGTCACTGCCCCTTCGTGTTGACTTCATTCACAGGGTGGAGTTCGAAGAGGTGTCCGGGCATCGGGTTCTTATCAAGAGGGGACCGGGAAATCGGGGTCCTTCGGAATGTGGAACCACCCACGAGGCCACGTCTGGAATGTCGTCGTGAGACCGGCCTCATCCTGAGGTGCGACCGGAAGGCCGGGAACCCCTTCCAGACAAAGCAGGGGAGTCGACCCTCCTGTCCAGATCAGGAGGGTAGAAGGGGCTCAGAGGAAGTGGTGCGGGAAAACCTCGGTGTTCCTCTTGAGGGAGACCGGGATGTCGGGGCACTTTGTGGGTCGCATCAAGGGTGCCAAGTACCGTTTCGACCTCCAATACCTAACGTGGGACTTCTCCTGAGACACTGTAGCGGGAAAGGGCTTCATCTTGCGATGACGGGGGAGCCACGTGGATTTTCTCGAGTTGCAGCGGGATTCTCGAGTTACGACGGGGAATTCAGGATGCCTCTTGTGTTGGCCCAGGGAAGTCCAATCTTCCATTCGAGTTGCGAAGGAAAGCTGGGGATTGCTCTCGAGTGACTGCAGGGCCAATAGAACTCATCTAGGCTTGTGTCCAGAAGCCAATGTTCCTCTCCAGGGGCGAAAGGGATCTCGGGGTTGCATTCCAGACGCACCCGGGGAGACAGGCATCCATCTCGAGTGGGAGCAAAGAACCCCGCTCTGCTCTTGAGTCGCGACGGGTATCTCTTGGAGCTCACTGGGTGGACTAAAGGGAGTCAAGCCTCCTGAGGCGTTTGGAGAGAGGTCGAGAGACTGGTCTCTAGGCCATACAGGAGACGAAGGCCCTCAAGTCGCGATGACGGGGGAGGCTCGGGGTTGTTCTCGAGCGGCGGCCCCAGTGTGCGGTTTCTCGCGAGGTACGACGGCGAGGTCAGTGAGCCTCTCGTGGGGCGGCAAGGAAGTCGGGTCTCCATGCGAATGGCGAGGGGGAGCGCGTCTTTACCCTCAAGTCATAGTAGGGGAATCTGGCCTCGAGACGTGTTGAAGAAGGTCTCTCGAGGTCTTTCTCGGGTTGAGGCAGGACACCCTGGGGTCCCTCGACTTGTGCAGGTGACCTCAGGGGGCTTCTCATGGTGGCTCTGAGAAGTCAGGGAAACTGGAGGTGGGAGGGGCCTCTCGGCACTCCACTGGGTTTGGTGCATTGGAAGAGGGCCTCATCTCCAGTTGAGGCAGGAACCTCAGGGTTCCTCTGACTTCAGACTCCGACCGCAAGGTCCCTGCAGACTTGGGACAGGAGAGTCAGGCCTCGTCTTGGGTTGAGGCATGGAACTCCGCTTGCCTCTCGAGGTGTTCCCGGGGAGACAGGCCACTTGTCGAGCGGTATTTGGAACCTGGGGGTCTTTTCCCGACGATGCACGGGCGAGTCACTGCCCCTTCGTGTTGACTTCATTCACAGGGTGGAGTTCGAAGAGGTGTCCGGGCATCGGGTTCTTATCAAGAGGGGACCGGGAAATCGGGGTCCTTCGGAATGTGGAACCACCCACGAGGCCACGTCTGGAATGTCGTCGTGAGACCGGCCTCATCCTGAGGTGCGACCGGAAGGCCGGGAACCCCTTCCAGACAAAGCAGGGGAGTCGACCCTCCTGTCCAGATCAGGAGGGTAGAAGGGGCTCAGAGGAAGTGGTGCGGGAAAACCTCGGTGTTCCTCTTGAGGGAGACCGGGATGTCGGGGCACTTTGTGGGTCGCATCAAGGGTGCCAAGTACCGTTTCGACCTCCAATACCTAACGTGGGACTTCTCCTGAGACACTGTAGCGGGAAAGGGCTTCATCTTGCGATGACGGGGGAGCCACGTGGATTTTCTCGAGTTGCAGCGGGATTCTCGAGTTACGACGGGAATTCAGGATGCCTCTTGTGTTGGCCCAGGAAGTCCAATCTTCCATTCGAGTTGCGAAGGAAAGCTGGGGATTGCTCTCGAGTGACTGCAGGGCCAATAGAACTCATCTAGGCTTGTGTCCAGAAGCCAATGTTCCTCTCCAGGGGCGAAAGGGATCTCGGGGTTGCATTCCAGACGCACCCGGGGAGACAGGCATCCATCTCGAGTGGGAGCAAAGAACCCCGCTCTGCTCTTGAGTCGCGACGGGTATCTCTTGGAGCTCACTGGGTGGACTAAGGGAGTCAAGCCTCCTGAGGCGTTTGGAGAGAGGTCGAGAGACTGGTCTCTAGGCCATACAGGAGACGAAGGCCCTCAAGTCGCGATGAC
This sequence comes from Bos javanicus, assembly GCF_032452875.1. Classification (NCBI taxonomy): domain Eukaryota; kingdom Metazoa; phylum Chordata; class Mammalia; order Artiodactyla; family Bovidae; genus Bos; species Bos javanicus. The sequence continues at coordinate 164,603 of NW_026894118.1, read as the reverse complement.
GGGGGGGGCTCGGGGTTGTTCTCGAGCGGCGGCCCCAGTGTGCGGTTTCTCGCGAGGTACGACGGCGAGGTCAGTGAGCCTCTCGTGGGGCGGCAAGGAAGTCGGGTCTCCATGCGAATGGCGAGGGGGAGCGCGTCTTTACCCTCAAGTCATAGTAGGGGAATCTGGCCTCGAGACGTGTTGAAGAAGGTCTCTCGAGGTCTTTCTCGGGTTGAGGCAGGACACCCTGGGGTCCCTCGACTTGTGCAGGTGACCTCAGGGGGCTTCTCATGGTGGCTCTGAGAAGTCAGGGAAACTGGAGGTGGGAGGGGCCTCTCGGCACTCCACTGGGTTTGGTGCATTGGAAGAGGGCCTCATCTCCAGTTGAGGCAGGAACCTCAGGGTTCCTCTGACTTCAGACTCCGACCGCAAGGTCCCTGCAGACTTGGGACAGGAGAGTCAGGCCTCGTCTTGGGTTGAGGCATGGAACTCCGCTTGCCTCTCGAGGTGTTCCCGGGGAGACAGGCCACTTGTCGAGCGGTATTTGGAACCTGGGGGTCTTTTCCCGACGATGCACGGGCGAGTCACTGCCCCTTCGTGTTGACTTCATTCACAGGGTGGAGTTCGAAGAGGTGTCCGGGCATCGGGTTCTTATCAAGAGGGGACCGGGAAATCGGGGTCCTTCGGAATGTGGAACCACCCACGAGGCCACGTCTGGAATGTCGTCGTGAGACCGGCCTCATCCTGAGGTGCGACCGGAAGGCCGGGAACCCCTTCCAGACAAAGCAGGGGAGTCGACCCTCCTGTCCAGATCAGGAGGGTAGAAGAGGCTCAGAGGAAGTGTTGCCAGAAAACTTCGGTGTTCCTCTCGAGGGAGACCGGGATGTCGGGGCACTTTGTGGGTCGCATCAAGGGTGACAAGTACCGTTTCGAACTCCAATTCCTAAAGTGGGACTTCTCCTGAGACGCTGTAGCGGCACAGGGCTACATCTTGCGATGACGGGGGAACCACGTGGTTTTTCTCGAGGTGTAGCAGGATTCTCGAATTACGACGGGGAATTCAGGATGCTTCTTGTGTAGGCCCAGGGAAGTCCAATCTTCCATTCGAGTTGCGAAGGAAAGCTGGGGATTTCTCTCGAGTGACTGCAGGGCCAATAGACCTCATCTAGGCTTGTGTCCAGAAGCCAGTGTTCCTCTCCAGGGGCGACAGGGATCTCGGGGTTGCATTCCAGACACACCCGGGGAGACAGGCATCCATCTCGAGTGGAAGCAAAGAACCCCGCTCTGCTCTCGAGTCGCGACGGGTATCTCTTGGAGCTCACTGGGTGGACTAAAGGGAGTCAAGCCTCCTGAGGCTTTTGGAGAGAGGTCGCGAGATTGGTCTCTAGGCCATGCAGGAGACGAAGGCCCTCATCTCGCGATGACGGGGGAGTCTTGGGGTTGTTCTCGAGCGGCGGCCCCAGTGTGCGCTTTCTCACGAGGTACGACGGCGAGGTCAGTGAGCCTCTCGTGGGGCGCCAGGGAAGTCGGGTCTCCATGCGAGTGGCGAGGGCGAGCGCGTCATTGCTCTCGAGCCATGGTAGGGTGCCGGGGACCAGCCCCGGCTGATCCAGGGTATTCGAAGGAGAGACGGCGTAGGCGAAGATCAGGAAACCACTGCTTAATTAAATGTTAATTAAGGATATAAAGAGTAATAGAATGAGGATAGCTCAGTGAGGAAATTCAGTGGCGAAAGAGGCTGAATAATTCAGCCAGAAGGTAAGAGAAAGAACGACATGGTGAGACCAAGTTTCGGTGAACAAGGCCCGCACTTTATTTTTCAAAGTAGTTTTTATACCTTAAGTTATGCATAGAGGATAATGGGGGAAGGGGTAGAGTCTTGCAGCAAACCAGGCTTTCTTCCTGCAAACTTATCATATGCAAAAGCTTAGGTGATTTGCATCATCTTCTGGCCCGGAGGCCTGTTAACATTTTAAGACCTTTTCTTCAGAAAACTTATTTTTCTCTAAAGGTGGTTGGTCAGGAGCCACCCTCCAAAAAGCATTAGATAAAGTTGCATTCCTACAGAGCAAAGGTGTGGTGGGCTATAACAAGAAAAAGAATTAACTCAAGGGTCCCAGGTTACAAACATTAAAGCTACTACTTACACCAGTTATATTAATCAATACACTGCCAGGGACACAGCAGGTAAGGGATATGGAAACTTAGCAGCAAACAATGGCCCAACAAGTGAAAAACCATTCACCAATACAATTTCTAATCAATCTTGTAACTACTCAAAAGAATTTGTGTTTAGACAGTTTAGAACATCTCCTGCCTCTCACAGTTGGGAGGCTCTGAACAATCACATGTGGCCGGAAAAACCTATTCAGGCAGGCTAGAGGATTTCCAAAGGAGTTTGTAGGTTAAACACTGTCACACCCAGGAATTATTAACTGGGACTGTAAGCTAACTCTTTTTTTCAGAGAGAGGTAGTGGGGCAGAGCCCCCGTAAAGTCAGAGGTTTAGGTGCAAGCACAAGCAGAAAGTAGGCAGACTCTGGTTTTGGGGGTATATGCTCGAGAATTTCCAGGGGGACTCCTGAAGCTCGATCCCGCCTTTGCGTATGCCGAGCCTCCTTCCTCATGACCTTTGTCATGGGCGGAGTTCCTCACTGGCTCCCAGCAGTGATAGAATTCCAGTGGAGCTATTCCAGATCCTGAAAGATGATGCTGTGGAAAGTGCTGCACTCAATATGCAATATGCAATATGCACTCAATATGCAATATGCCGGCTCACGGCAGTAGGGGAATCTGGCCTCGAGACGTGTTGAAGAAGGTCTCTCGAGGTCTTTCTCGGGTTGAGGCAGGACACCCTGGGGTCCCTCGACTTGTGCAGGTGACCTCAGGGGGCTTCTCATGGTGGCTCTGAGAAGTCAGGGAAACTGGAGGTGGGAGGGGCCTCTCGGCACTCCACTGGGTTTGGTGCATTGGAAGAGGGCCTCATCTCCAGTTGAGGCAGGAACCTCAGGGTTCCTCTGACTTCAGACTCCGACCGCAAGGTCCCTGCAGACTTGGGACAGGAGAGTCAGGCCTCGTCTTGGGTTGAGGCATGGAACTCCGCTTGCCTCTCGAGGTGTTCCCGGGGAGACAGGCCACTTGTCGAGCGGTATTTGGAACCTGGGGGTCTTTTCCCGACGATGCACGGGCGAGTCACTGCCCCTTCGTGTTGACTTCATTCACAGGGTGGAGTTCGAAGAGGTGTCCGGGCATCGGGTTCTTATCAAGAGGGGACCGGGAAATCGGGGTCCTTCGGAATGTGGAACCACCCACGAGGCCACGTCTGGAATGTCGTCGTGAGACCGGCCTCATCCTGAGGTGCGACCGGAAGGCCGGGAACCCCTTCCAGACAAAGCAGGGGAGTCGACCCTCCTGTCCAGATCAGGAGGGTAGAAGGGGCTCAGAGGAAGTGGTGCGGGAAAACCTCGGTGTTCCTCTTGAGGGAGACCGGGATGTCGGGGCACTTTGTGGGTCGCATCAAGGGTGCCAAGTACCGTTTCGACCTCCAATACCTAACGTGGGACTTCTCCTGAGACACTGTAGCGGGAAAGGGCTTCATCTTGCGATGACGGGGGAGCCACGTGGATTTTCTCGAGTTGCAGCGGGATTCTCGAGTTACGACGGGGAATTCAGGATGCCTCTTGTGTTGGCCCAGGGAAGTCCAATCTTCCATTCGAGTTGCGAAGGAAAGCTGGGGATTGCTCTCGAGTGACTGCAGGGCCAATAGAACTCATCTAGGCTTGTGTCCAGAAGCCAATGTTCCTCTCCAGGGGCGAAAGGGATCTCGGGGTTGCATTCCAGACGCACCCGGGGAGACAGGCATCCATCTCGAGTGGGAGCAAAGAACCCCGCTCTGCTCTTGAGTCGCGACGGGTATCTCTTGGAGCTCACTGGGTGGACTAAAGGGAGTCAAGCCTCCTGAGGCGTTTGGAGAGAGGTCGAGAGACTGGTCTCTAGGCCATACAGGAGACGAAGGCCCTCAAGTCGCGATGACGGGGGAGGCTCGGGGTTGTTCTCGAGCGGCGGCCCCAGTGTGCGGTTTCTCGCGAGGTACGACGGCGAGGTCAGTGAGCCTCTCGTGGGGCGGCAAGGAAGTCGGGTCTCCATGCGAATGGCGAGGGGGAGCGCGTCTTTACCCTCAAGTCATAGTAGGGGAATCTGGCCTCGAGACGTGTTGAAGAAGGTCTCTCGAGGTCTTTCTCGGGTTGAGGCAGGACACCCTGGGGTCCCTCGACTTGTGCAGGTGACCTCAGGGGGCTTCTCATGGTGGCTCTGAGAAGTCAGGGAAACTGGAGGTGGGAGGGGCCTCTCGGCACTCCACTGGGTTTGGTGCATTGGAAGAGGGCCTCATCTCCAGTTGAGGCAGGAACCTCAGGGTTCCTCTGACTTCAGACTCCGACCGCAAGGTCCCTGCAGACTTGGGACAGGAGAGTCAGGCCTCGTCTTGGGTTGAGGCATGGAACTCCGCTTGCCTCTCGAGGTGTTCCCGGGGAGACAGGCCACTTGTCGAGCGGTATTTGGAACCTGGGGGTCTTTCCCCGACGATGCACGGGCGAGTCACTGCCCCTTCGTGTTGACTTCATTCACAGGGTGGAGTTCGAAGAGGTGTCCGGGCATCGGGTTCTTATCAAGAGGGGACCGGGAAATCGGGGTTCGGAATGTGGAACCACCCACGAGGCCACGTCTGGAATGTCGTCGTGAGACCGGCCTCATCCTGAGGTGCGACCGGAAGGCCGGGAACCCCTTCCAGACAAAGCAGGGGAGTCGACCCTCCTGTCCAGATCAGGAGGGTAGAAGGGGCTCAGAGGAAGTGGTGCGGGAAAACCTCGGTGTTCCTCTTGAGGGAGACCGGGATGTCGGGGCACTTTGTGGGTCGCATCAAGGGTGCCAAGTACCGTTTCGACCTCCAATACCTAACGTGGGACTTCTCCTGAGACACTGTAGCGGGAAAGGGCTTCATCTTGCGATGACGGGGGAGCCACGTGGATTTTCTCGAGTTGCAGCGGGATTCTCGAGTTACGACGGGGAATTCAGGATGCCTCTTGTGTTGGCCCAGGGAAGTCCAATCTTCCATTCGAGTTGCGAAGGAAAGCTGGGGATTGCTCTCGAGTGACTGCAGGGCCAATAGAACTCATCTAGGCTTGTGTCCAGAAGCCAATGTTCCTCTCCAGGGGCGAAAGGGATCTCGGGGTTGCATTCCAGACGCACCCGGGGAGACAGGCATCCATCTCGAGTGGGAGCAAAGAACCCCGCTCTGCTCTTGAGTCGCGACGGGTATCTCTTGGAGCTCACTGGGTGGACTAAAGGGAGTCAAGCCTCCTGAGGCGTTTGGAGAGAGGTGGAGAGACTGGTCTCTAGGCCATACAGGAGACGAAGGCCCTCAAGTCGCGATGACGGGGGAGGCTCGGGGTTGTTCTCGAGCGGCGGCCCCAGTGTGCGCTTTCTCGCGAGGTACGACGGCGAGGTCAGTGAGCCTCTCGTGGGGCGGCAAGGAAGTCGGGTCTCCATGCGAATGGCGAGGGGGAGCGCGTCTTTACTCTCAAGTCATAGTAGGGGAATCTGGCCTCGAGACGTGTTGAAGAAGGTCTCTCGAGGTCTTTCTCGGGTTGAGGCAGGACACCCTGGGGTCCCTCGACTTGTGCAGGTGACCTCAGGGGGCTTCTCATGGTGGCTCTGAGAAGTCAGGGAAACTGGAGGTGGGAGGGGCCTCTCGGCACTCCACTGGGTTTGGTGCATTGGAAGAGGGCCTCATCTCCAGTTGAGGCAGGAACCTCAGGGTTCCTCTGACTTCAGACTCCGACCGCAAGGTCCCTGCAGACTTGGGACAGGAGAGTCAGGCCTCGTCTTGGGTTGAGGCATGGAACTCCGCTTGCCTCTCGAGGTGTTCCCGGGGAGACAGGCCACTTGTCGAGCGGTATTTGGAACCTGGGGGTCTTTTCCCGACGATGCACGGGCGAGTCACTGCCCCTTCGTGTTGACTTCATTCACAGGGTGGAGTTCGAAGAGGTGTCCGGGCATCGGGTTCTTATCAAGAGGGGACCGGGAAATCGGGGTCCTTCGGAATGTGGAACCACCCACGAGGCCACGTCTGGAATGTCGTCGTGAGACCGGCCTCATCCTGAGGTGCGACCGGAAGGCCGGGAACCCCTTCCAGACAAAGCAGGGGAGTCGACCCTCCTGTCCAGATCAGGAGGGTAGAAGGGGCTCAGAGGAAGTGGTGCGGGAAAACCTCGGTGTTCCTCTTGAGGGAGACCGGGATGTCGGGGCACTTTGTGGGTCGCATCAAGGGTGCCAAGTACCGTTTCGACCTCCAATACCTAACGTGGGACTTCTCCTGAGACACTGTAGCGGGAAAGGGCTTCATCTTGCGATGACGGGGGAGCCACGTGGATTTTCTCGAGTTGCAGCGGGATTCTCGAGTTACGACGGGGAATTCAGGATGCCTCTTGTGTTGGCCCAGGGAAGTCCAATCTTCCATTCGAGTTGCGAAGGAAAGCTGGGGATTGCTCTCGAGTGACTGCAGGGCCAATAGAACTCATCTAGGCTTGTGTCCAGAAGCCAATGTTCCTCTCCAGGGGCGAAAGGGATCTCGGGGTTGCATTCCAGACGCACCCGGGGAGACAGGCATCCATCTCGAGTGGGAGCAAAGAACCCCGCTCTGCTCTTGAGTCGCGACGGGTATCTCTTGGAGCTCACTGGGTGGACTAAAGGGAGTCAAGCCTCCTGAGGCGTTTGGAGAGAGGTCGAGAGACTGGTCTCTAGGCCATACAGGAGACGAAGGCCCTCAAGTCGCGATGACGGGGGAGGCTCGGGGTTGTTCTCGAGCGGCGGCCCCAGTGTGCGGTTTCTCGCGAGGTACGACGGCGAGGTCAGTGAGCCTCTCGTGGGGCGGCAAGGAAGTCGGGTCTCCATGCGAATGGCGAGGGGGAGCGCGTCTTTACCCTCAAGTCATAGTAGGGGAATCTGGCCTCGAGACGTGTTGAAGAAGGTCTCTCGAGGTCTTTCTCGGGTTGAGGCAGGACACCCTGGGGTCCCTCGACTTGTGCAGGTGACCTCAGGGGGCTTCTCATGGTGGCTCTGAGAAGTCAGGGAAACTGGAGGTGGGAGGGGCCTCTCGGCACTCCACTGGGTTTGGTGCATTGGAAGAGGGCCTCATCTCCAGTTGAGGCAGGAACCTCAGGGTTCCTCTGACTTCAGACTCCGGCCGCAAGGTCCCTGCAGACTTGGGACAGGAGAGTCAGGCCTCGTCTTGGGTTGAGGCATGGAACTCCGCTTGCCTCTCGAGGTGTTCCCGGGGAGACAGGCCACTTGTCGAGCGGTATTTGGAACCTGGGGGTCTTTTCCCGACGATGCACGGGCGAGTCACTGCCCCTTCGTGTTGACTTCATTCACAGGGTGGAGTTCGAAGAGGTGTCCGGGCATCGGGTTCTTATCAAGAGGGGACCGGGAAATCGGGGTCCTTCGGAATGTGGAACCACCCACGAGGCCACGTCTGGAATGTCGTCGTGAGACCGGCCTCATCCTGAGGTGCGACCGGAAGGCCGGGAACCCCTTCCAGACAAAGCAGGGGAGTCGACCCTCCTGTCCAGATCAGGAGGGTAGAAGAGGCTCAGAGGAAGTGTTGCCAGAAAACTTCGGTGTTCCTCTCGAGGGAGACCGGGATGTCGGGGCACTTTGTGGGTCGCATCAAGGGTGACAAGTACCGTTTCGAACTCCAATTCCTAAAGTGGGACTTCTCCTGAGACGCTGTAGCGGCACAGGGCTACATCTTGCGATGACGGGGGAACCACGTGGTTTTTCTCGAGGTGTAGCAGGATTCTCGAATTACGACGGGGAATTCAGGATGCTTCTTGTGTAGGCCCAGGGAAGTCCAATCTTCCATTCGAGTTGCGAAGGAAAGCTGGGGATTTCTCTCGAGTGACTGCAGGGCCAATAGACCTCATCTAGGCTTGTGTCCAGAAGCCAGTGTTCCTCTCCAGGGGCGACAGGGATCTCGGGGTTGCATTCCAGACACACCCGGGGAGACAGGCATCCATCTCGAGTGGAAGCAAAGAACCCCGCTCTGCTCTCGAGTCGCGACGGGTATCTCTTGGAGCTCACTGGGTGGACTAAAGGGAGTCAAGCCTCCTGAGGCTTTTGGAGAGAGGTCGCGAGATTGGTCTCTAGGCCATGCAGGAGACGAAGGCCCTCATCTCGCGATGACGGGGGAGTCTTGGGGTTGTTCTCGAGCGGCGGCCCCAGTGTGCGCTTTCTCACGAGGTACGACGGCGAGGTCAGTGAGCCTCTCGTGGGGCGCCAGGGAAGTCGGGTCTCCATGCGAGTGGCGAGGGCGAGCGCGTCATTGCTCTCGAGCCATGGTAGGGTGCCGGGGACCAGCCCCGGCTGATCCAGGGTATTCGAAGGAGAGACGGCGTAGGCGAAGATCAGGAAACCACTGCTTAATTAAATGTTAATTAAGGATATAAAGAGTAATAGAATGAGGATAGCTCAGTGAGGAAATTCAGTGGCGAAAAGAGGCTGAATAATTCAGCCAGAAGGTAAGAGAAAGAACGACATGGTGAGACCAAGTTTCGGTGAACAAGGCCCGCACTTTATTTTTCAAAGTAGTTTTTATACCTTAAGTTATGCATAGAGGATAATGGGGGAAGGGGTAGAGTCTTGCAGCAAACCAGGCTTTCTTCCTGCAAACTTATCATATGCAAAAGCTTAGGTGATTTGCATCATCTTCTGGCCCGGAGGCCTGTTAACATTTTAAGACCTTTTCTTCAGAAAACTTATTTTTCTCTAAAGGTGGTTGGTCAGGAGCCACCCTCCAAAAAAGCATTAGATAAAGTTGCATTCCTACAGAGCAAAGGTGTGGTGGGCTATAACAAGAAAAAGAATTAACTCAAGGGTCCCAGGTTACAAACATTAAAGCTACTACTTACACCAGTTATATTAATCAATACACTGCCAGGGACACAGCAGGTAAGGGATATGGAAACTTAGCAGCAAACAATGGCCCAACAAGTGAAAAACCATTCACCAATACAATTTCTAATCAATCTTGTAACTACTCAAAAGAATTTGTGTTTAGACAGTTTAGAACATCTCCTGCCTCTCACAGTTGGGAGGCTCTGAACAATCACATGTGGCCGGAAAAACCTATTCAGGCAGGCTAGAGGATTTCCAAAGGAGTTTGTAGGTTAAACACTGTCACACCCAGGAATTATTAACTGGGACTGTAAGCTAACTCTTTTTTCAGAGAGAGGTAGTGGGGCAGAGCCCCCGTAAAGTCAGAGGTTTAGGTGCAAGCACAAGCAGAAAGTAGGCAGACTCTGGTTTTGGGGGTATATGCTCGAGAATTTCCAGGGGGACTCCTGAAGCTCGATCCCGCCTTTGCGTATGCCGAGCCTCCTTCCTCATGACCTTTGTCATGGGCGGAGTTCCTCACTGGCTCCCAGCAGTGATAGAATTCCAGTGGAGCTATTCCAGATCCTGAAAGATGATGCTGTGGAAAGTGCTGCACTCAATATGCAATATGCAATATGCACTCAATATGCAATATGCCGGCTCACGGCAGTAGGGGAATCTGGCCTCGAGACGTGTTGAAGAAGGTCTCTCGAGGTCTTTCTCGGGTTGAGGCAGGACACCCTGGGGTCCCTCGACTTGTGCAGGTGACCTCAGGGGGCTTCTCATGGTGGCTCTGAGAAGTCAGGGAAACTGGAGGTGGGAGGGGCCTCTCGGCACTCCACTGGGTTTGGTGCATTGGAAGAGGGCCTCATCTCCAGTTGAGGCAGGAACCTCAGGGTTCCTCTGACTTCAGACTCCGACCGCAAGGTCCCTGCAGACTTGGGACAGGAGAGTCAGGCCTCGTCTTGGGTTGAGGCATGGAACTCCGCTTGCCTCTCGAGGTGTTCCCGGGGAGACAGGCCACTTGTCGAGCGGTATTTGGAACCTGGGGGTCTTTTCCCGACGATGCACGGGCGAGTCACTGCCCCTTCGTGTTGACTTCATTCACAGGGTGGAGTTCGAAGAGGTGTCCGGGCATCGGGTTCTTATCAAGAGGGGACCGGGAAATCGGGGTCCTTCGGAATGTGGAACCACCCACGAGGCCACGTCTGGAATGTCGTCGTGAGACCGGCCTCATCCTGAGGTGCGACCGGAAGGCCGGGAACCCCTTCCAGACAAAGCAGGGGAGTCGACCCTCCTGTCCAGATCAGGAGGGTAGAAGGGGCTCAGAGGAAGTGGTGCGGGAAAACCTCGGTGTTCCTCTTGAGGGAGACCGGGATGTCGGGGCACTTTGTGGGTCGCATCAAGGGTGCCAAGTACCGTTTCGACCTCCAATACCTAACGTGGGACTTCTCCTGAGACACTGTAGCGGGAAAGGGCTTCATCTTGCGATGACGGGGGAGCCACGTGGATTTTCTCGAGTTGCAGCGGGATTCTCGAGTTACGACGGGGAATTCAGGATGCCTCTTGTGTTGGCCCAGGGAAGTCCAATCTTCCATTCGAGTTGCGAAGGAAAGCTGGGGATTGCTCTCGAGTGACTGCAGGGCCAATAGAACTCATCTAGGCTTGTGTCCAGAAGCCAATGTTCCTCTCCAGGGGCGAAAGGGATCTCGGGGTTGCATTCCAGACGCACCCGGGGAGACAGGCATCCATCTCGAGTGGGAGCAAAGAACCCCGCTCTGCTCTTGAGTCGCGACGGGTATCTCTTGGAGCTCACTGGGTGGACTAAAGGGAGTCAAGCCTCCTGAGGCGTTTGGAGAGAGGTCGAGAGACTGGTCTCTAGGCCATACAGGAGACGAAGGCCCTCAAGTCGCGATGACGGGGGAGGCTCGGGGTTGTTCTCGAGCGGCGGCCCCAGTGTGCGGTTTCTCGCGAGGTACGACGGCGAGGTCAGTGAGCCTCTCGTGGGGCGGCAAGGAAGTCGGGTCTCCATGCGAATGGCGAGGGGGAGCGCGTCTTTACCCTCAAGTCATAGTAGGGGAATCTGGCCTCGAGACGTGTTGAAGAAGGTCTCTCGAGGTCTTTCTCGGGTTGAGGCAGGACACCCTGGGGTCCCTCGACTTGTGCAGGTGACCTCAGGGGGCTTCTCATGGTGGCTCTGAGAAGTCAGGGAAACTGGAGGTGGGAGGGGCCTCTCGGCACTCCACTGGGTTTGGTGCATTGGAAGAGGGCCTCATCTCCAGTTGAGGCAGGAACCTCAGGGTTCCTCTGACTTCAGACTCCGACCGCAAGGTCCCTGCAGACTTGGGACAGGAGAGTCAGGCCTCGTCTTGGGTTGAGGCATGGAACTCCGCTTGCCTCTCGAGGTGTTCCCGGGGAGACAGGCCACTTGTCGAGCGGTATTTGGAACCTGGGGGTCTTTTCCCGACGATGCACGGGCGAGTCACTGCCCCTTCGTGTTGACTTCATTCACAGGGTGGAGTTCGAAGAGGTGTCCGGGCATCGGGTTCTTATCAAGAGGGGACCGGGAAATCGGGGTTCGGAATGTGGAACCACCCACGAGGCCACGTCTGGAATGTCGTCGTGAGACCGGCCTCATCCTGAGGTGCGACCGGAAGGCCGGGAACCCCTTCCAGACAAAGCAGGGGAGTCGACCCTCCTGTCCAGATCAGGAGGGTAGAAGGGGCTCAGAGGAAGTGGTGCGGGAAAACCTCGGTGTTCCTCTTGAGGGAGACCGGGATGTCGGGGCACTTTGTGGGTCGCATCAAGGGTGCCAAGTACCGTTTCGACCTCCAATACCTAACGTGGGACTTCTCCTGAGACACTGTAGCGGGAAAGGGCTTCATCTTGCGATGACGGGGGAGCCACGTGGATTTTCTCGAGTTGCAGCGGGATTCTCGAGTTACGACGGGGAATTCAGGATGCCTCTTGTGTTGGCCCAGGGAAGTCCAATCTTCCATTCGAGTTGCGAAGGAAAGCTGGGGATTGCTCTCGAGTGACTGCAGGGCCAATAGAACTCATCTAGGCTTGTGTCCAGAAGCCAATGTTCCTCTCCAGGGGCGAAAGGGATCTCGGGGTTGCATTCCAGACGCACCCGGGGAGACAGGCATCCATCTCGAGTGGGAGCAAAGAACCCCGCTCTGCTCTTGAGTCGCGACGGGTATCTCTTGGAGCTCACTGGGTGGACTAAAGGGAGTCAAGCCTCCTGAGGCGTTTGGAGAGAGGTGGAGAGACTGGTCTCTAGGCCATACAGGAGACGAAGGCCCTCAAGTCGCGATGACGGGGGAGGCTCGGGGTTGTTCTCGAGCGGCGGCCCCAGTGTGCGCTTTCTCGCGAGGTACGACGGCGAGGTCAGTGAGCCTCTCGTGGGGCGGCAAGGAAGTCGGGTCTCCATGCGAATGGCGAGGGGAGCGCGTCTTTACTCTCAAGTCATAGTAGGGGAATCTGGCCTCGAGACGTGTTGAAGAAGGTCTCTCGAGGTCTTTCTCGGGTTGAGGCAGGACACCCTGGGGTCCCTCGACTTGTGCAGGTGACCTCAGGGGGCTTCTCATGGTGGCTCTGAGAAGTCAGGGAAACTGGAGGTGGGAGGGGCCTCTCGGCACTCCACTGGGTTTGGTGCATTGGAAGAGGGCCTCATCTCCAGTTGAGGCAGGAACCTCAGGGTTCCTCTGACTTCAGACTCCGACCGCAAGGTCCCTGCAGACTTGGGACAGGAGAGTCAGGCCTCGTCTTGGGTTGAGGCATGGAACTCCGCTTGCCTCTCGAGGTGTTCCCGGGGAGACAGGCCACTTGTCGAGCGGTATTTGGAACCTGGGGGTCTTTTCCCGACGATGCACGGGCGAGTCACTGCCCCTTCGTGTTGACTTCATTCACAGGGTGGAGTTCGAAGAGGTGTCCGGGCATCGGGTTCTTATCAAGAGGGGACCGGGAAATCGGGGTCCTTCGGAATGTGGAACCACCCACGAGGCCACGTCTGGAATGTCGTCGTGAGACCGGCCTCATCCTGAGGTGCGACCGGAAGGCCGGGAACCCCTTCCAGACAAAGCAGGGGAGTCGACCCTCCTGTCCAGATCAGGAGGGTAGAAGGGGCTCAGAGGAAGTGGTGCGGGAAAACCTCGGTGTTCCTCTTGAGGGAGACCGGGATGTCGGGGCACTTTGTGGGTCGCATCAAGGGTGCCAAGTACCGTTTCGACCTCCAATACCTAACGTGGGACTTCTCCTGAGACACTGTAGCGGGAAAGGGCTTCATCTTGCGATGACGGGGGAGCCACGTGGATTTTCTCGAGTTGCAGCGGGATTCTCGAGTTACGACGGGGAATTCAGGATGCCTCTTGTGTTGGCCCAGGAAGTCCAATCTTCCATTCGAGTTGCGAAGGAAAGCTGGGGATTGCTCTCGAGTGACTGCAGGGCCAATAGAACTCATCTAGGCTTGTGTCCAGAAGCCAATGTTCCTCTCCAGGGGCGAAAGGGATCTCGGGGTTGCATTCCAGACGCACCCGGGGAGACAGGCATCCATCTCGAGTGGGAGCAAAGAACCCCGCTCTGCTCTTGAGTCGCGACGGGTATCTCTTGGAGCTCACTGGGTGGACTAAAGGGAGTCAAGCCTCCTGAGGCGTTTGGAGAGAGGTCGAGAGACTGGTCTCTAGGCCATACAGGAGACGAAGGCCCTCAAGTCGCGATGACGGGGGAGGCTCGGGGTTGTTCTCGAGCGGCGGCCCCAGTGTGCGGTTTCTCGCGAGGTACGACGGCGAGGTCAGTGAGCCTCTCGTGGGGCGGCAAGGAAGTCGGGTCTCCATGCGAATGGCGAGGGGGAGCGCGTCTTTACCCTCAAGTCATAGTAGGGGAATCTGGCCTCGAGACGTGTTGAAGAAGGTCTCTCGAGGTCTTTCTCGGGTTGAGGCAGGACACCCTGGGGTCCCTCGACTTGTGCAGGTGACCTCAGGGGGCTTCTCATGGTGGCTCTGAGAAGTCAGGGAAACTGGAGGTGGGAGGGGCCTCTCGGCACTCCACTGGGTTTGGTGCATTGGAAGAGGGCCTCATCTCCAGTTGAGGCAGGAACCTCAGGGTTCCTCTGACTTCAGACTCCGACCGCAAGGTCCCTGCAGACTGGGGACAGGAGAGTCAGGCCTCGTCTTGGGTTGAGGCATGGAACTCCGCTTGCCTCTCGAGGTGTTCCCGGGGAGACAGGCCACTTGTCAAGCGGTACTTGGAACCTGGGGGTCTTTTCCCGACGATGCACGGGCGAGTCACTGCCCCTTCGTGTTGACTTCATTCACAGGGTGGAGTTCGAAGAGGTGTCCGGGCATCGGGTTCTTATCAAGAGGGGACCGGGAAATCGGGGTCCTTCGGAATGTGGAACCACCCATGAGGCCACGTCTGGAATGTCGTCGTGAGACCGGCCTCATCCTGAGGTGCGACCGGAAGGCCGGGAACCCCTTCCAGACAAAGCAGGGGAGTCGACCCTCCTGTCCAGATCAGGAGGGTAGAAGAGGCTCAGAGGAAGTGTTGCCAGAAAACCTCGGTGTTCCTCTCGAGGGAGACCGGGATGTCGGGGCACTTTGTGGGTCGCATCAAGGGTGACAAGTACCGTTTCGAACTCCAATTCCTAAAGTGGGACTTCTCCTGAGACGCTGTAGCGGCACAGGGCTACATCTTGCGATGACGGGGGAACCACGTGGTTTTTCTCGAGGTGTAGCAGGATTCTCGAATTACGACGGGGAATTCAGGATGCTTCTTGTGTAGGCCCAGGGAAGTCCAATCTTCCAGTCGAGTTGCGAAGGAAAGCTGGGGATTTCTCTCGAGTGACTGCAGGGCCAATAGACCTCATCTAGGCTTGTGTCCAGAAGCCAGTGTTCCTCTCCAGGGGCGACAGGGATCTCGGGGTTGCATTCCAGACACACCCGGGGAGACAGGCATCCATCTCGAGTGGAAGCAAAGAACCCCGCTCTGCTCTCGAGTCGCGACGGGTATCTCTTGGAGCTCACTGGGTGGACTAAAGGGAGTCAAGCCTCCTGAGGCTTTTGGAGAGAGGTCGCGAGATTGGTCTCTAGGCCATGCAGGAGACGAAGGCCCTCATCTCGCGATGACGGGGGAGTCTTGGGGTTGTTCTCGAGCGGCGGCCCCAGTGTGCGCTTTCTCACGAGGTACGACGGCGAGGTCAGTGAGCCTCTCGTGGGGCGCCAGGGAAGTCGGGTCTCCATGCGAGTGGCGAGGGCGAGCGCGTCATTGCTCTCGAGCCATGGTAGGGTGCCGGGGACCAGCCCCGGCTGATCCAGGGTATTCGAAGGAGAGACGGCGTAGGCGAAGATCAGGAAACCACTGCTTAATTAAATGTTAATTAAGGATATAAAGAGTAATAGAATGAGGATAGCTCAGTGAGGAAATTCAGTGGCGAAAAGAGGCTGAATAATTCAGCCAGAAGGTAAGAGAAAGAACGACATGGTGAGACCAAGTTTCGGTGAACAAGGCCCGCACTTTATTTTTCAAAGTAGTTTTTATACCTTAAGTTATGCATAGAGGATAATGGGGGAAGGGGTAGAGTCTTGCAGCAAACCAGGCTTTCTTCCTGCAAACTTATCATATGCAAAAGCTTAGGTGATTTGCATCATCTTCTGGCCCGGAGGCCTGTTAACATTTTAAGACCTTTTCTTCAGAAAACTTATTTTTCTCTAAAGGTGGTTGGTCAGGAGCCACCCTCCAAAAAGCATTAGATAAAGTTGCATTCCTACAGAGCAAAGGTGTGGTGGGCTATAACAAGAAAAAGAATTAACTCAAGGGTCCCAGGTTACAAACATTAAAGCTCCTCCTTACACCAATTATATTAATCAATACACTGCCAGGGACACAGCAGGTAAGGGATATGGAAACTTAGCAGCAAACAATGGCCCAACAAGTGAAAAACCATTCACCAATACAATTTCTAATCAATCTTGTAACTACTCAAAAGAATTTGTGTTTAGACAGTTTAGAACATCTCCTGCCTCTCACAGTTGGGAGGCTCTGAACAATCACATGTGGCCGGAAAAACCTATTCAGGCAGGCTAGAGGATTTCCAAAGGAGTTTGTAGGTTAAACACTGTCCCACCCAGGAATTATTAACTGGGACTGTAAGCTAACTCTTTTTCAGAGAGAGGTAGTGGGGCAGAGCCCCCCGTAAAGTCAGAGGTTTAGGTGCAAGCACAAGCAGAAAGTAGGCAGACTCTGGTTTTGGGGGTATATGCTCGAGAATTTCCAGGGGGACTCCTGAAGCTCGATCCCGCCTTTGCGTATGCCGAGCCTCCTTCCTCATGACCTTTGTCATGGGCGGAGTTCCTCACTGGCTCCCAGCAGTGATAGAATTCCAGTGGAGCTATTCCAGATCCTGAAAGATGATGCTGTGGAAAGTGCTGCACTCAATATGCAATATGCACTCAATATGCAATATGCCGGCTCACGGCAGTAGGGGAATCTGGCCTCGAGACGTGTTGAAGAAGGTCTCTCGAGGTCTTTCTCGGGTTGAGGCAGGACACCCTGGGGTCCCTCGACTTGTGCAGGTGACCTCAGGGGGCTTCTCATGGTGGCTCTGAGAAGTCAGGGAAACTGGAGGTGGGAGGGGCCTCTCGGCACTCCACTGGGTTTGGTGCATTGGAAGAGGGCCTCATCTCCAGTTGAGGCAGGAACCTCAGGGTTCCTCTGACTTCAGACTCCGACCGCAAGGTCCCTGCAGACTTGGGACAGGAGAGTCAGGCCTCGTCTTGGGTTGAGGCATGGAACTCCGCTTGCCTCTCGAGGTGTTCCCGGGGAGACAGGCCACTTGTCGAGCGGTATTTGGAACCTGGGGGTCTTTTCCCGACGATGCACGGGCGAGTCACTGCCCCTTCGTGTTGACTTCATTCACAGGGTGGAGTTCGAAGAGGTGTCCGGGCATCGGGTTCTTATCAAGAGGGGACCGGGAAATCGGGGTTCGGAATGTGGAACCACCCACGAGGCCACGTCTGGAATGTCGTCGTGAGACCGGCCTCATCCTGAGGTGCGACCGGAAGGCCGGGAACCCCTTCCAGACAAAGCAGGGGAGTCGACCCTCCTGTCCAGATCAGGAGGGTAGAAGGGGCTCAGAGGAAGTGGTGCGGGAAAACCTCGGTGTTCCTCTTGAGGGAGACCGGGATGTCGGGGCACTTTGTGGGTCGCATCAAGGGTGCCAAGTACCGTTTCGACCTCCAATACCTAACGTGGGACTTCTCCTGAGACACTGTAGCGGGAAAGGGCTTCATCTTGCGATGACGGGGGAGCCACGTGGATTTTCTCGAGTTGCAGCGGGATTCTCGAGTTACGACGGGGAATTCAGGATGCCTCTTGTGTTGGCCCAGGGAAGTCCAATCTTCCATTCGAGTTGCGAAGGAAAGCTGGGGATTGCTCTCGAGTGACTGCAGGGCCAATAGAACTCATCTAGGCTTGTGTCCAGAAGCCAATGTTCCTCTCCAGGGGCGAAAGGGATCTCGGGGTTGCATTCCAGACGCACCCGGGGAGACAGGCATCCATCTCGAGTGGGAGCAAAGAACCCCGCTCTGCTCTTGAGTCGCGACGGGTATCTCTTGGAGCTCACTGGGTGGACTAAAGGGAGTCAAGCCTCCTGAGGCGTTTGGAGAGAGGTGGAGAGACTGGTCTCTAGGCCATACAGGAGACGAAGGCCCTCAAGTCGCGATGACGGGGGAGGCTCGGGGTTGTTCTCGAGCGGCGGCCCCAGTGTGCGCTTTCTCGCGAGGTACGACGGCGAGGTCAGTGAGCCTCTCGTGGGGCGGCAAGGAAGTCGGGTCTCCATGCGAATGGCGAGGGGGAGCGCGTCTTTACTCTCAAGTCATAGTAGGGGAATCTGGCCTCGAGACGTGTTGAAGAAGGTCTCTCGAGGTCTTTCTCGGGTTGAGGCAGGACACCCTGGGGTCCCTCGACTTGTGCAGGTGACCTCAGGGGGCTTCTCATGGTGGCTCTGAGAAGTCAGGGAAACTGGAGGTGGGAGGGGCCTCTCGGCACTCCACTGGGTTTGGTGCATTGGAAGAGGGCCTCATCTCCAGTTGAGGCAGGAACCTCAGGGTTCCTCTGACTTCAGACTCCGACCGCAAGGTCCCTGCAGACTTGGGACAGGAGAGTCAGGCCTCGTCTTGGGTTGAGGCATGGAACTCCGCTTGCCTCTCGAGGTGTTCCCGGGGAGACAGGCCACTTGTCGAGCGGTATTTGGAACCTGGGGGTCTTTTCCCGACGATGCACGGGCGAGTCACTGCCCCTTCGTGTTGACTTCATTCACAGGGTGGAGTTCGAAGAGGTGTCCGGGCATCGGGTTCTTATCAAGAGGGGACCGGGAAATCGGGGTCCTTCGGAATGTGGAACCACCCACGAGGCCACGTCTGGAATGTCGTCGTGAGACCGGCCTCATCCTGAGGTGCGACCGGAAGGCCGGGAACCCCTTCCAGACAAAGCAGGGAGTCGACCCTCCTGTCCAGATCAGGAGGGTAGAAGGGGCTCAGAGGAAGTGGTGCGGGAAAACCTCGGTGTTCCTCTTGAGGGAGACCGGGATGTCGGGGCACTTTGTGGGTCGCATCAAGGGTGCCAAGTACCGTTTCGACCTCCAATACCTAACGTGGGACTTCTCCTGAGACACTGTAGCGGGAAAGGGCTTCATCTTGCGATGACGGGGGAGCCACGTGGATTTTCTCGAGTTGCAGCGGGATTCTCGAGTTACGACGGGGAATTCAGGATGCCTCTTGTGTTGGCCCAGGGAAGTCCAATCTTCCATTCGAGTTGCGAAGGAAAGCTGGGGATTGCTCTCGAGTGACTGCAGGGCCAATAGAACTCATCTAGGCTTGTGTCCAGAAGCCAATGTTCCTCTCCAGGGGCGAAAGGGATCTCGGGGTTGCATTCCAGACGCACCCGGGGAGACAGGCATCCATCTCGAGTGGGAGCAAAGAACCCCGCTCTGCTCTTGAGTCGCGACGGGTATCTCTTGGAGCTCACTGGGTGGACTAAAGGGAGTCAAGCCTCCTGAGGCGTTTGGAGAGAGGTCGAGAGACTGGTCTCTAGGCCATACAGGAGACGAAGGCCCTCAAGTCGCGATGACGGGGGAGGCTCGGGGTTGTTCTCGAGCGGCGGCCCCAGTGTGCGGTTTCTCGCGAGGTACGACGGCGAGGTCAGTGAGCCTCTCGTGGGGCGGCAAGGAAGTCGGGTCTCCATGCGAATGGCGAGGGGGAGCGCGTCTTTACCCTCAAGTCATAGTAGGGGAATCTGGCCTCGAGACGTGTTGAAGAAGGTCTCTCGAGGTCTTTCTCGGGTTGAGGCAGGACACCCTGGGGTCCCTCGACTTGTGCAGGTGACCTCAGGGGGCTTCTCATGGTGGCTCTGAGAAGTCAGGGAAACTGGAGGTGGGAGGGGCCTCTCGGCACTCCACTGGGTTTGGTGCATTGGAAGAGGGCCTCATCTCCAGTTGAGGCAGGAACCTCAGGGTTCCTCTGACTTCAGACTCCGACCGCAAGGTCCCTGCAGACTGGGGACAGGAGAGTCAGGCCTCGTCTTGGGTTGAGGCATGGAACTCCGCTTGCCTCTCGAGGTGTTCCCGGGGAGACAGGCCACTTGTCAAGCGGTACTTGGAACCTGGGGGTCTTTTCCCGACGATGCACGGGCGAGTCACTGCCCCTTCGTGTTGACTTCATTCACAGGGTGGAGTTCGAAGAGGTGTCCGGGCATCGGGTTCTTATCAAGAGGGGACCGGGAAATCGGGGTCCTTCGGAATGTGGAACCACCCATGAGGCCACGTCTGGAATATCGTCGTGAGACCGGCCTCATCCTGAGGTGCGACCGGAAGGCCGGGAACCCCTTCCAGACAAAGCAGGGGAGTCGACCCTCCTGTCCAGATCAGGAGGGTAGAAGAGGCTCAGAGGAAGTGTTGCCAGAAAACCTCGGTGTTCCTCTCGAGGGAGACCGGGATGTCGGGGCACTTTGTGGGTCGCATCAAGGGTGACAAGTACCGTTTCGAACTCCAATTCCTAAAGTGGGACTTCTCCTGAGACGCTGTAGCGGCACAGGGCTACATCTTGCGATGACGGGGGAACCACGTGGTTTTTCTCGAGGTGTAGCAGGATTCTCGAATTACGACGGGGAATTCAGGATGCTTCTTGTGTAGGCCCAGGGAAGTCCAATCTTCCAGTCGAGTTGCGAAGGAAAGCTGGGGATTTCTCTCGAGTGACTGCAGGGCCAATAGACCTCATCTAGGCTTGTGTCCAGAAGCCAGTGTTCCTCTCCAGGGGCGACAGGGATCTCGGGGTTGCATTCCAGACACACCCGGGGAGACAGGCATCCATCTCGAGTGGAAGCAAAGAACCCCGCTCTGCTCTCGAGTCGCGACGGGTATCTCTTGGAGCTCACTGGGTGGACTAAAGGGAGTCAAGCCTCCTGAGGCTTTTGGAGAGAGGTCGCGAGATTGGTCTCTAGGCCATGCAGGAGACGAAGGCCCTCATCTCGCGATGACGGGGGAGTCTTGGGGTTGTTCTCGAGCGGCGGCCCCAGTGTGCGCTTTCTCACGAGGTACGACGGCGAGGTCAGTGAGCCTCTCGTGGGGCGCCAGGGAAGTCGGGTCTCCATGCGAGTGGCGAGGGCGAGCGCGTCATTGCTCTCGAGCCATGGTAGGGTGCCGGGGACCAGCCCCGGCTGATCCAGGGTATTCGAAGGAGAGACGGCGTAGGCGAAGATCAGGAAACCACTGCTTAATTAAATGTTAATTAAGGATATAAAGAGTAATAGAATGAGGATAGCTCAGTGAGGAAATTCAGTGGCGAAAAGAGGCTGAATAATTCAGCCAGAAGGTAAGAGAAAGAACGACATGGTGAGACCAAGTTTCGGTGAACAAGGCCCGCACTTTATTTTTCAAAGTAGTTTTTATACCTTAAGTTATGCATAGAGGATAATGGGGGAAGGGGTAGAGTCTTGCAGGAAACCAGGCTTTCTTCCTGCAAACTTATCATATGCAAAAGCTTAGGTGATTTGCATCATCTTCTGGCCCGGAGGCCTGTTAACATTTTAAGACCTTTTCTTCAGAAAACTTATTTTTCTCTAAAGGTGGTTGGTCAGGAGCCACCCTCCAAAAAAGCATTAGATAAAGTTGCATTCCTACAGAGCAAAGGTGTGGTGGGCTATAACAAGAAAAAGAATTAACTCAAGGGTCCCAGGTTACAAACATTAAAGCTACTCCTTACAACAATTATATTAATCAATACACTGCCAGGGACACAGCAGGTAAGGGATATGGAAACTTAGCAGCAAACAATGGCCCAACAAGTGAAAAACCATTCACCAATACAATTTCTAATCAATCTTGTAACTACTCAAAAGAATTTGTGTTTAGACAGTTTAGAACATCTCCTGCCTCTCACAGTTGGGAGGCTCTGAACAATCACATGTGGCCGGAAAACCTATTCAGGCAGGCTAGAGGATTTCCAAAGGAGTTTGTAGGTTAAACACTGTCACACCCAGGAATTATTAACTGGAACTGTAAGCTAACTCTTTTTTCAGAGAGAGGTAGTGGGGCAGAGCCCCCCGTAAAGTCAGAGGTTTAGGTGCAAGCACAAGCAGAAAGTAGGCAGACTCTGGTTTTGGGGGTATATGCTCGAGAATTTCCAGGGGGGACTCCTGAAGCTCGATCCCGCCTTTGCGTATGCCGAGCCTCCTTCCTCATGACCTTTGTCATGGGCGGAGTTCCTCACTGGCTCCCAGCAGTGATAGAATTCCAGTGGAGCTATTCCAGATCCTGAATGATGATGCTGTGGAAAGTGCTGCACTCAATATGCAATATGCAATATGCACTCAATATGCAATATGCCGGCTCACGGCAGTAGGGGAATCTGGCCTCGAGACGTGTTGAAGAAGGTCTCTCGAGGTCTTTCTCGGGTTGAGGCAGGACACCCTGGGGTCCCTCGACTTGTGCAGGTGACCTCAGGGGGCTTCTCATGGTGGCTCTGAGAAGTCAGGGAAACTGGAGGTGGGAGGGGCCTCTCGGCACTCCACTGGGTTTGGTGCATTGGAAGAGGGCCTCATCTCCAGTTGAGGCAGGAACCTCAGGGTTCCTCTGACTTCAGACTCCGACCGCAAGGTCCCTGCAGACTTGGGACAGGAGAGTCAGGCCTCGTCTTGGGTTGAGGCATGGAACTCCGCTTGCCTCTCGAGGTGTTCCCGGGGAGACAGGCCACTTGTCGAGCGGTATTTGGAACCTGGGGGTCTTTTCCCGACGATGCACGGGCGAGTCACTGCCCCTTCGTGTTGACTTCATTCACAGGGTGGAGTTCGAAGAGGTGTCCGGGCATCGGGTTCTTATCAAGAGGGGACCGGGAAATCGGGGTCCTTCGGAATGTGGAACCACCCACGAGGCCACGTCTGGAATGTCGTCGTGAGACCGGCCTCATCCTGAGGTGCGACCGGAAGGCCGGGAACCCCTTCCAGACAAAGCAGGGGAGTCGACCCTCCTGTCCAGATCAGGAGGGTAGAAGGGGCTCAGAGGAAGTGGTGCGGGAAAACCTCGGTGTTCCTCTTGAGGGAGACCGGGATGTCGGGGCACTTTGTGGGTCGCATCAAGGGTGCCAAGTACCGTTTCGACCTCCAATACCTAACGTGGGACTTCTCCTGAGACACTGTAGCGGGAAAGGGCTTCATCTTGCGATGACGGGGGAGCCACGTGGATTTTCTCGATTTGCAGCGGGATTCTCGAGTTACGACGGGGAATTCAGGATGCCTCTTGTGTTGGCCCAGGGAAGTCCAATCTTCCATTCGAGTTGCGAAGGAAAGCTGGGGATTGCTCTCGAGTGACTGCAGGGCCAATAGAACTCATCTAGGCTTGTGTCCAGAAGCCAATGTTCCTCTCCAGGGGCGAAAGGGATCTCGGGGTTGCATTCCAGACGCACCCGGGGAGACAGGCATCCATCTCGAGTGGGAGCAAAGAACCCCGCTCTGCTCTTGAGTCGCGACGGGTATCTCTTGGAGCTCACTGGGTGGACTAAAGGGAGTCAAGCCTCCTGAGGCGTTTGGAGAGAGGTCGAGAGACTGGTCTCTAGGCCATACAGGAGACGAAGGCCCTCAAGTCGCGATGACGGGGGAGGCTCGGGGTTGTTCTCGAGCGGCGGCCCCAGTGTGCGGTTTCTCGCGAGGTACGACGGCGAGGTCAGTGAGCCTCTCGTGGGGCGGCAAGGAAGTCGGGTCTCCATGCGAATGGCGAGGGGGAGCGTGTCTTTACCCTCAAGTCATAGTAGGGGAATCTGGCCTCGAGACGTGTTGAAGAAGGTCTCTCGAGGTCTTTCTCGGGTTGAGGCAGGACACCCTGGGGTCCCTCGACTTGTGCAGGTGACCTCAGGGGGCTTCTCATGGTGGCTCTGAGAAGTCAGGGAAACTGGAGGTGGGAGGGGCCTCTCGGCACTCCACTGGGTTTGGTGCATTGGAAGAGGGCCTCATCTCCAGTTGAGGCAGGAACCTCAGGGTTCCTCTGACTTCAGACTCCGACCGCAAGGTCCCTGCAGACTTGGGACAGGAGAGTCAGGCCTCGTCTTGGGTTGAGGCATGGAACTCTGCTTGCCTCTCGAGGTGTTTCCGGGGCGACAGGCCACTTGTCGAGCGGTATTTGGAACCTGGGGGTCTTTTCCCGACGATGCACGGGCGAGTCACTGCCCCTTCGTGTTGACTTCATTCACAGGGTGGAGTTCGAAGAGGTGTCCGGGCATCGGGTTCTTATCAAGAGGGGACCGGGAAATCGGGGTCCTTCGGAATGTGGAACCACCCACGAGGCCACGTCTGGAATGTCGTCGTGAGACCGGCCTCATCCTGAGGTGCGACCGGAAGGCCGGGAACCCCTTCCAGACAAAGCAGGGGAGTCGACCCTCCTGTCCAGATCAGGAGGGTAGAAGAGGCTCAGAGGAAGTGTTGCCAGAAAACTTCGGTGTTCCTCTCGAGGGAGACCGGGATGTCGGGGCACTTTGTGGGTCGCATCAAGGGTGACAAGTACCGTTTCGAACTCCAATTCCTAAAGTGGGACTTCTCCTGAGACGCTGTAGCGGCACAGGGCTACATCTTGCGATGACGGGGGAACCACGTGGTTTTTCTCGAGGTGTAGCAGGATTCTCGAATTACGACGGGGAATTCAGGATGCTTCTTGTGTAGGCCCAGGGAAGTCCAATCTTCCATTCGAGTTGCGAAGGAAAGCTGGGGATTTCTCTCGAGTGACTGCAGGGCCAATAGACCTCATCTAGGCTTGTGTCCAGAAGCCAGTGTTCCTCTCCAGGGGCGACAGGGATCTCGGGGTTGCATTCCAGACACACCCGGGGAGACAGGCATCCATCTCGAGTGGAAGCAAAGAACCCCGCTCTGCTCTCGAGTCGCGACGGGTATCTCTTGGAGCTCACTGGGTGGACTAAAGGGAGTCAAGCCTCCTGAGGCTTTTGGAGAGAGGTCGCGAGATTGGTCTCTAGGCCATGCAGGAGACGAAGGCCCTCATCTCGCGATGACGGGGGAGTCTTGGGGTTGTTCTCGAGCGGCGGCCCCAGTGTGCGCTTTCTCACGAGGTACGACGGCAAGGTCAGTGAGCCTCTCGTGGGGCGCCAGGGAAGTCGGGTCTCCATGCGAGTGGCGAGGGCGAGCGCGTCATTGCTCTCGAGCCATGGTAGGGTGCCGGGGACCAGCCCCGGCTGATCCAGGGTATTCGAAGGAGAGACGGCGTAGGCGAAGATCAGGAAACCACTGCTTAATTAAATGTTAATTAAGGATATAAAGAGTAATAGAATGAGGATAGCTCAGTGAGGAAATTCAGTGGCGAAAGAGGCTGAATAATTCAGCCAGAAGGTAAGAGAAAGAACGACATGGTGAGACCAAGTTTCGGTGAACAAGGCCCGCACTTTATTTTTCAAAGTAGTTTTTATACCTTAAGTTATGCATAGAGGATAATGGGGGAAGGGGTAGAGTCTTGCAGCAAACCAGGCTTTCTTCCTGCAAACTTATCATATGCAAAAGCTTAGGTGATTTGCATCATCTTCTGGCCCGGAGGCCTGTTAACATTTTAAGACCTTTTCTTCAGAAAACTTATTTTTCTCTAAAGGTGGTTGGTCAGGAGCCACCCTCCAAAAAGCATTAGATAAAGTTGCATTCCTACAGAGCAAAGGTGTGGTGGGCTATAACAAGAAAAAGAATTAACTCAAGGGTCCCAGGTTACAAACATTAAAGCTACTCCTTACACCAATTATATTAATCAATACACTGCCAGGGACACAGCAGGTAAGGGATATGGAAACTTAGCAGCAAACAATGGCCCAACAAGTGAAAAACCATTCACCAATACAATTTCTAATCAATCTTGTAACTACTCAAAAGAATTTGTGTTTAGACAGTTTAGAACATCTCCTGCCTCTCACAGTTGGGAGGCTCTGAACAATCACATGTGGCCGGAAAAACCTATTCAGGCAGGCTAGAGGATTTCCAAAGGAGTTTGTAGGTTAAACACTGTCACACCCAGGAATTATTAACTGGGACTGTAAGCTAACTCTTTTTTCAGAGAGAGGTAGTGGGGCAGAGCCCCCCGTAAAGTCAGAGGTTTAGGTGCAAGCACAAGCAGAAAGTAGGCAGACTCTGGTTTTGGGGGTATATGCTCGAGAATTTCCAGGGGGACTCCTGAAGCTCGATCCCGCCTTTGCGTATGCCGAGCCTCCTTCCTCATGACCTTTGTCATGGGCGGAGTTCCTCACTGGCTCCCAGCAGTGATAGAATTCCAGTGGAGCTATTCCAGATCCTGAAAGATGATGCTGTGGAAAGTGCTGCACTCAATATGCAATATGCAATATGCACTCAATATGCAATATGCCGGCTCACGGCAGTAGGGGAATCTGGCCTCGAGACGTGTTGAAGAAGGTCTCTCGAGGTCTTTCTCGGGTTGAGGCAGGACACCCTGGGGTCCCTCGACTTGTGCAGGTGACCTCAGGGGGCTTCTCATGGTGGCTCTGAGAAGTCAGGGAAACTGGAGGTGGGAGGGGCCTCTCGGCACTCCACTGGGTTTGGTGCATTGGAAGAGGGCCTCATCTCCAGTTGAGGCAGGAACCTCAGGGTTCCTCTGACTTCAGACTCCGACCGCAAGGTCCCTGCAGACTTGGGACAGGAGAGTCAGGCCTCGTCTTGGGTTGAGGCATGGAACTCCGCTTGCCTCTCGAGGTGTTCCCGGGGAGACAGGCCACTTGTCGAGCGGTATTTGGAACCTGGGGGTCTTTTCCCGACGATGCACGGGCGAGTCACTGCCCCTTCGTGTTGACTTCATTCACAGGGTGGAGTTCGAAGAGGTGTCCGGGCATCGGGTTCTTATCAAGAGGGGACCGGGAAATCGGGGTCCTTCGGAATGTGGAACCCCCCACGAGGCCACGTCTGGAATGTCGTCGTGAGACCGGCCTCATCCTGAGGTGCGACCGGAAGGCCGGGAACCCCTTCCAGACAAAGCAGGGGAGTCGACCCTCCTGTCCAGATCAGGAGGGTAGAAGAGGCTCAGAGGAAGTGTTGCCAGAAAACTTCGGTGTTCCTCTCGAGGGAGACCGGGATGTCGGGGCACTTTGTGGGTCGCATCAAGGGTGACAAGTACCGTTTCGAACTCCAATTCCTAAAGTGGGACTTCTCCTGAGACGCTGTAGCGGCACAGGGCTACATCTTGCGATGACGGGGGAACCACGTGGTTTTTCTCGAGGTGTAGCAGGATTCTCGAATTACGACGGGGAATTCAGGATGCTTCTTGTGTAGGCCCAGGGAAGTCCAATCTTCCATTCGAGTTGCGAAGGAAAGCTGGGGATTTCTCTCGAGTGACTGCAGGGCCAATAGACCTCATCTAGGCTTGTGTCCAGAAGCCAGTGTTCCTCTCCAGGGGCAACAGGGATCTCGGGGTTGCATTCCAGACACACCCGGGGAGACAGGCATCCATCTCGAGTGGAAGCAAAGAACCCCGCTCTGCTCTCGAGTCGCGACGGGTATCTCTTGGAGCTCACTGGGTGGACTAAAGGGAGTCAAGCCTCCTGAGGCTTTTGGAAAGAGGTCGCGAGATTGGTCTCTAGGCCATGCAGGAGACGAAGGCCCTCATCTCGCGATGACGGGGGAGTCTTGGGGTTGTTCTCGAGCGGCGGCCCCAGTGTGCGCTTTCTCACGAGGTACGACGGCGAGGTCAGTGAGCCTCTCGTGGGGCGCCAGGGAAGTCGGGTCTCCATGCGAGTGGCGAGGGCGAGCGCGTCATTGCTCTCGAGCCATGGTAGGGTGCCGGGGACCAGCCCCGGCTGATCCAGGGTATTCGAAGGAGAGACGGCGTAGGCGAAGATCAGGAAACCACTGCTTAATTAAATGTTAATTAAGGATATAAAGAGTAATAGAATGAGGATAGCTCAGTGAGGAAATTCAGTGGCGAAAAGAGGCTGAATAATTCAGCCAGAAGGTAAGAGAAAGAACGACATGGTGAGACCAAGTTTCGGTGAACAAGGCCCGCACTTTATTTTTCAAAGTAGTTTTTATACCTTAAGTTATGCATAGAGGATAATGGGGGAAGGGGTAGAGTCTTGCAGCAAACCAGGCTTTCTTCCTGCAAACTTATCATATGCAAAAGCTTAGGTGATTTGCATCATCTTCTGGCCCGGAGGCCTGTTAACATTTTAAGACCTTTTCTTCAGAAAACTTATTTTTCTCTAAAGGTGGTTGGTCAGGAGCCACCCTCCAAAAAAGCATTAGATAAAGTTGCATTCCTACAGAGCAAAGGTGTGGTGGGCTATAACAAGAAAAAGAATTAACTCAAGGGTCCCAGGTTACAAACATTAAAGCTACTCCTTACACCAATTATATTAATCAATACACTGCCAGGGACACAGCAGGTAAGGGATATGGAAACTTAGCAGCAAACAATGGCCCAACAAGTGAAAAACCATTCACCAATACAATTTCTAATCAATCTTGTAACTACTCAAAAGAATTTGTGTTTAGACAGTTTAGAACATCTCCTGCCTCTCACAGTTGGGAGGCTCTGAACAATCACATGTGGCCGGAAAAACCTATTCAGGCAGGCTAGAGGATTTCCAAAGGAGTTTGTAGGTTAAACACTGTCACACCCAGGAATTATTAACTGGGACTGTAAGCTAACTCTTTAGAGAGGTAGTGGGGCAGAGCCCCCGTAAAGTCAGAGGTTTAGGTGCAAGCACAAGCAGAAAGTAGGCAGACTCTGGTTTTGGGGGTATATGCTCGAGAATTTCCAGGGGGACTCCTGAAGCTCGATCCCGCCTTTGCGTATGCCGAGCCTCCTTCCTCATGACCTTTGTCATGGGCGGAGTTCCTCACTGGCTCCCAGCAGTGATAGAATTCCAGTGGAGCTATTCCAGATCCTGAAAGATGATGCTGTGGAAAGTGCTGCACTCAATATGCAATATGCAATATGCACTCAATATGCAATATGCCGGCTCACGGCAGTAGGGGAATCTGGCCTCGAGACGTGTTGAAGAAGGTCTCTCGAGGTCTTTCTCGGGTTGAGGCAGGACACCCTGGGGTCCCTCGACTTGTGCAGGTGACCTCAGGGGGCTTCTCATGGTGGCTCTGAGAAGTCAGGGAAACTGGAGGTGGGAGGGGCCTCTCAGCACTCCACTGGGTTTGGTGCATTGGAAGAGGGCCTCATCTCCAGTTGAGGCAGGAACCTCAGGGTTCCTCTGACTTCAGACTCCGACCGCAAGGTCCCTGCAGACTTGGGACAGGAGAGTCAGGCCTCGTCTTGGGTTGAGGCATGGAACTCCGCTTGCCTCTCGAGGTGTTCCCGGGGAGACAGGCCACTTGTCGAGCGGTATTTGGAACCTGGGGGTCTTTTCCCGACGATGCACGGGCGAGTCACTGCCCCTTCGTGTTGACTTCATTCACAGGGTGGAGTTCGAAGAGGTGTCCGGGCATCGGGTTCTTATCAAGAGGGGACCGGGAAATCGGGGTCCTTCGGAATGTGGAACCCCCCACGAGGCCACGTCTGGAATGTCGTCGTGAGACCGGCCTCATCCTGAGGTGCGACCGGAAGGCCGGGAACCCCTTCCAGACAAAGCAGGGGAGTCGACCCTCCTGTCCAGATCAGGAGGGTAGAAGAGGCTCAGAGGAAGTGTTGCCAGAAAACTTCGGTGTTCCTCTCGAGGGAGACCGGGATGTCGGGGCACTTTGTGGGTCGCATCAAGGGTGACAAGTACCGTTTCGAACTCCAATTCCTAAAGTGGGACTTCTCCTGAGACGCTGTAGCGGCACAGGGCTACATCTTGCGATGACGGGGGAACCACGTGGTTTTTCTCGAGGTGTAGCAGGATTCTCGAATTACGACGGGGAATTCAGGATGCTTCTTGTGTAGGCCCAGGGAAGTCCAATCTTCCATTCGAGTTGCGAAGGAAAGCTGGGGATTTCTCTCGAGTGACTGCAGGGCCAATAGACCTCATCTAGGCTTGTGTCCAGAAGCCAGTGTTCCTCTCCAGGGGCGACAGGGATCTCGGGGTTGCATTCCAGACACACCCGGGGAGACAGGCATCCATCTCGAGTGGAAGCAAAGAACCCCGCTCTGCTCTCGAGTCGCGACGGGTATCTCTTGGAGCTCACTGGGTGGACTAAAGGGAGTCAAGCCTCCTGAGGCTTTTGGAAAGAGGTCGCGAGATTGGTCTCTAGGCCATGCAGGAGACGAAGGCCCTCATCTCGCGATGACGGGGGAGTCTTGGGGTTGTTCTCGAGCGGCGGCCCCAGTGTGCGCTTTCTCACGAGGTACGACGGCGAGGTCAGTGAGCCTCTCGTGGGGCGCCAGGGAAGTCGGGTCTCCATGCGAGTGGCGAGGGCGAGCGCGTCATTGCTCTCGAGCCATGGTAGGGTGCCGGGGACCAGCCCCGGCTGATCCAGGGTATTCGAAGGAGAGACGGCGTAGGCGAAGATCAGGAAACCACTGCTTAATTAAATGTTAATTAAGGATATAAAGAGTAATAGAATGAGGATAGCTCAGTGAGGAAATTCAGTGGCGAAAAGAGGCTGAATAATTCAGCCAGAAGGTAAGAGAAAGAACGACATGGTGAGACCAAGTTTCGGTGAACAAGGCCCGCACTTTATTTTTCAAAGTAGTTTTTATACCTTAAGTTATGCATAGAGGATAATGGGGGAAGGGGTAGAGTCTTGCAGCAAACCAGGCTTTCTTCCTGCAAACTTATCATATGCAAAAGCTTAGGTGATTTGCATCATCTTCTGGCCCGGAGGCCTGTTAACATTTTAAGACCTTTTCTTCAGAAAACTTATTTTTCTCTAAAGGTGGTTGGTCAGGAGCCACCCTCCAAAAAAGCATTAGATAAAGTTGCATTCCTACAGAGCAAAGGTGTGGTGGGCTATAACAAGAAAAAGAATTAACTCAAGGGTCCCAGGTTACAAACATTAAAGCTACTCCTTACACCAATTATATTAATCAATACACTGCCAGGGACACAGCAGGTAAGGGATATGGAAACTTAGCAGCAAACAATGGCCCAACAAGTGAAAAACCATTCACCAATACAATTTCTAATCAATCTTGTAACTACTCAAAAGAATTTGTGTTTAGACAGTTTAGAACATCTCCTGCCTCTCACAGTTGGGAGGCTCTGAACAATCACATGTGGCCGGAAAAACCTATTCAGGCAGGCTAGAGGATTTCCAAAGGAGTTTGTAGGTTAAACACTGTCACACCCAGGAATTATTAACTGGGACTGTAAGCTAACTCTTTTTTCAGAGAGAGGTAGTGGGGCAGAGCCCCCGTAAAGTCAGAGGTTTAGGTGCAAGCACAAGCAGAAAGTAGGCAGACTCTGGTTTTGGGGTATATGCTCGAGAATTTCCAGGGGGACTCCTGAAGCTCGATCCCGCCTTTGCGTATGCCGAGCCTCCTTCCTCATGACCTTTGTCATGGGCGGAGTTCCTCACTGGCTCCCAGCAGTGATAGAATTCCAGTGGAGCTATTCCAGATCCTGAAAGATGATGCTGTGGAAAGTGCTGCACTCAATATGCAATATGCAATATGCACTCAATATGCAATATGCCGGCTCACGGCAGTAGGGGAATCTGGCCTCGAGACGTGTTGAAGAAGGTCTCTCGAGGTCTTTCTCGGGTTGAGGCAGGACACCCTGGGGTCCCTCGACTTGTGCAGGTGACCTCAGGGGGCTTCTCATGGTGGCTCTGAGAAGTCAGGGAAACTGGAGGTGGGAGGGGCCTCTCGGCACTCCACTGGGTTTGGTGCATTGGAAGAGGGCCTCAT
This sequence comes from Bos javanicus, assembly GCF_032452875.1. Classification (NCBI taxonomy): domain Eukaryota; kingdom Metazoa; phylum Chordata; class Mammalia; order Artiodactyla; family Bovidae; genus Bos; species Bos javanicus. Next base: position 133,382 of record NW_026894118.1, on the reverse strand, counting down.
CTCCAGTTGAGGCAGGAACCTCAGGGTTCCTCTGACTTCAGACTCCGACCGCAAGGTCCCTGCAGACTTGGGACAGGAGAGTCAGGCCTCGTCTTGGGTTGAGGCATGGAACTCCGCTTGCCTCTCGAGGTGTTCCCGGGGAGACAGGCCACTTGTCGAGCGGTATTTGGAACCTGGGAGTCTTTTCCCGATGATGCACGGGCGAGTCACTGCCCCTTCGTGTTGACTTCATTCACAGGGTGGAGTTCGAAGATGTGTCCGAGCATCGGGTTCTTATCAAGAGGGGACCGGGAAATCGGGGTCCTTCGGAATGTGGAACCCCCCACGAGGCCACGTCTGGAATGTCGTCGTGAGACCGGCCTCATCCTGAGGTGCGACCGGAAGGCCGGGAACCCCTTCCAGACAAAGCAGGGGAGTCGACCCTCCTGTCCAGATCAGGAGGGTAGAAGGGGCTCAGAGGAAGTGGTGCGGGAAAACCTCGGTGTTCCTCTTGAGGGAGACCGGGATGTCGGGGCACTTTGTGGGTCGCATCAAGGGTGCCAAGTACCGTTTCGACCTCCAATACCTAACGTGGGACTTCTCCTGAGACACTGTAGCGGGAAAGGGCTTCATCTTGCGATGACGGGGGAGCCACGTGGATTTTCTCGAGTTGCAGCGGGATTCTCGAGTTACGACGGGGAATTCAGGATGCCTCTTGTGTTGGCCCAGGGAAGTCCAATCTTCCATTCGAGTTGCGAAGGAAAGCTGGGGATTGCTCTCGAGTGACTGCAGGGCCAAAAGAACTCATCTAGGCTTGTGTCCAGAAGCCAATGTTCCTCTCCAGGGGCGAAAGGGATCTCGGGGTTGCATTCCAGACGCACCCGGGGAGACAGGCATCCATCTCGAGTGGGAGCAAAGAACCCCGCTCTGCTCTTGAGTCGCGACGGGTATCTCTTGGAGCTCACTGGGTGGACTAAAGGGAGTCAAGCCTCCTGAGGCGTTTGGAGAGAGGTCGAGAGACTGGTCTCTAGGCCATACAGGAGACGAAGGCCCTCAAGTCGCGATGACGGGGGAGGCTCGGGGTTGTTCTCGAGCGGCGGCCCCAGTGTGCGGTTTCTCGCGAGGTACGACGGCGAGGTCAGTGAGCCTCTCGTGGGGCGGCAAGGAAGTCGGGTCTCCATGCGAATGGCGAGGGGGAGCGCGTCTTTACTCTCAAGTCATAGTAGGGGAATCTGGCCTCGAGACGTGTTGAAGAAGGTCTCTCGAGGTCTTTCTCGGGTTGAGGCAGGACACCCTGGGGTCCCTCGACTTGTGCAGGTGACCTCAGGGGGCTTCTCATGGTGGCTCTGAGAAGTCAGGGAAACTGGAGGTGGGAGGGGCCTCTCGGCACTCCACTGGGTTTGGTGCATTGGAAGAGGGCCTCATCTCCAGTTGAGGCAGGAACCTCAGGGTTCCTCTGACTTCAGACTCCGACCGCAAGGTCCCTGCAGACTTGGGACAGGAGAGTCAGGCCTCGTCTTGGGTTGAGGCATGGAACTCCGCTTGCCTCTCGAGGTGTTCCCGGGGAGACAGGCCACTTGTCGAGCGGTATTTGGAACCTGGGGGTCTTTTCCCGACGATGCACGGGCGAGTCACTGCCCCTTCGTGTTGACTTCATTCACAGGGTGGAGTTCGAAGAGGTGTCCGGGCATCGGGTTCTTATCAAGAGGGGACCGGGAAATCGGGGTCCTTCGGAATGTGGAACCACCCACGAGGCCACGTCTGGAATGTCGTCGTGAGACCGGCCTCATCCTGAGGTGCGACCGGAAGGCCGGGAACCCCTTCCAGACAAAGCAGGGGAGTCGACCCTCCTGTCCAGATCAGGAGGGTAGAAGAGGCTCAGAGGAAGTGTTGCCAGAAAACTTCGGTGTTCCTCTCGAGGGAGACCGGGATGTCGGGGCACTTTGTGGGTCGCATCAAGGGTGACAAGTACCGTTTCGAACTCCAATTCCTAAAGTGGGACTTCTCCTGAGACGCTGTAGCGGCACAGGGCTACATCTTGCGATGACGGGGGAACCACGTGGTTTTTCTCGAGGTGTAGCAGGATTCTCGAATTACGACGGGGAATTCAGGATGCTTCTTGTGTAGGCCCAGGGAAGTCCAATCTTCCATTCGAGTTGCGAAGGAAAGCTGGGGATTTCTCTCGAGTGACTGCAGGGCCAATAGACCTCATCTAGGCTTGTGTCCAGAAGCCAGTGTTCCTCTCCAGGGGCGACAGGGATCTCGGGGTTGCATTCCAGACACACCCGGGGAGACAGGCATCCATCTCGAGTGGAAGCAAAGAACCCCGCTCTGCTCTCGAGTCGCGACGGGTATCTCTTGGAGCTCACTGGGTGGACTAAAGGGAGTCAAGCCTCCTGAGGCTTTTGGAGAGAGGTCGCGAGATTGGTCTCTAGGCCATGCAGGAGACGAAGGCCCTCATCTCGCGATGACGGGGGAGTCTTGGGGTTGTTCTCGAGCGGCGGCCCCAGTGTGCGCTTTCTCACGAGGTACGACGGCGAGGTCAGTGAGCCTCTCGTGGGGCGCCAGGGAAGTCGGGTCTCCATGCGAGTGGCGAGGGCGAGCGCGTCATTGCTCTCGAGCCATGGTAGGGTGCCGGGGACCAGCCCCGGCTGATCCAGGGTATTCGAAGGAGAGACGGCGTAGGCGAAGATCAGGAAACCACTGCTTAATTAAATGTTAATTAAGGATATAAAGAGTAATAGAATGAGGATAGCTCAGTGAGGAAATTCAGTGGCGAAAAGAGGCTGAATAATTCAGCCAGAAGGTAAGAGAAAGAACGACATGGTGAGACCAAGTTTCGGTGAACAAGGCCCGCACTTTATTTTTCAAAGTAGTTTTTATACCTTAAGTTATGCATAGAGGATAATGGGGGAAGGGGTAGAGTCTTGCAGCAAACCAGGCTTTCTTCCTGCAAACTTATCATATGCAAAAGCTTAGGTGATTTGCATCATCTTCTGGCCCGGAGGCCTGTTAACATTTTAAGACCTTTTCTTCAGAAAACTTATTTTTCTCTAAAGGTGGTTGGTCAGGAGCCACCCTCCAAAAAAGCATTAGATAAAGTTGCATTCCTACAGAGCAAAGGTGTGGTGGGCTATAACAAGAAAAAGAATTAACTCAAGGGTCCCAGGTTACAAACATTAAAGCTACTACTTACACCAATTATATTAATCAATACACTGCCAGGGACACAGCAGGTAAGGGATATGGAAACTTAGCAGCAAACAATGGCCCAACAAGTGAAAAACCATTCACCAATACAATTTCTAATCAATCTTGTAACTACTCAAAAGAATTTGTGTTTAGACAGTTTAGAACATCTCCTGCCTCTCACAGTTGGGAGGCTCTGAACAATCACATGTGGCCGGAAAAACCTATTCAGGCAGGCTAGAGGATTTCCAAAGGAGTTTGTAGGTTAAACACTGTCACACCCAGGAATTATTAACTGGGACTGTAAGCTAACTCTTTTTCAGAGAGAGGTAGTGGGGCAGAGCCCCCCGTAAAGTCAGAGGTTTAGGTGCAAGCACAAGCAGAAAGTAGGCAGACTCTGGTTTTGGGGGTATATGCTCGAGAATTTCCAGGGGGACTCCTGAAGCTCGATCCCGCCTTTGCGTATGCCGAGCCTCCTTCCTCATGACCTTTGTCATGGGCGGAGTTCCTCACTGGCTCCCAGCAGTGATAGAATTCCAGTGGAGCTATTCCAGATCCTGAAAGATGATGCTGTGGAAAGTGCTGCACTCAATATGCAATATGCAATATGCACTCAATATGCAATATGCCGGCTCACGGCAGTAGGGGAATCTGGCCTCGAGACGTGTTGAAGAAGGTCTCTCGAGGTCTTTCTCGGGTTGAGGCAGGACACCCTGGGGTCCCTCGACTTGTGCAGGTGACCTCAGGGGGCTTCTCATGGTGGCTCTGAGAAGTCAGGGAAACTGGAGGTGGGAGGGGCCTCTCGGCACTCCACTGGGTTTGGTGCATTGGAAGAGGGCCTCATCTCCAGTTGAGGCAGGAACCTCAGGGTTCCTCTGACTTCAGACTCCGACCGCAAGGTCCCTGCAGACTTGGGACAGGAGAGTCAGGCCTCGTCTTGGGTTGAGGCATGGAACTCCGCTTGCCTCTCGAGGTGTTCCCGGGGAGACAGGCCACTTGTCGAGCGGTATTTGGAACCTGGGGGTCTTTTCCCGACGATGCACGGGCGAGTCACTGCCCCTTCGTGTTGACTTCATTCACAGGGTGGAGTTCGAAGAGGTGTCCGCGTATCGGGTTCTTATCAAGAGGGGACCGGGAAATCGGGGTCCTTCGGAATGTGGAACCACCCACGAGGCCACGTCTGGAATGTCGTCGTGAGACCGGCCTCATCCTGAGGTGCGACCGGAAGGCCGGGAACCCCTTCCAGACAAAGCAGGGGAGTCGACCCTCCTGTCCAGATCAGGAGGGTAGAAGGGGCTCAGAGGAAGTGGTGCGGGAAAACCTCGGTGTTCCTCTTGAGGGAGACCGGGATGTCGGGGCACTTTGTGGGTCGCATCAAGGGTGCCAAGTACCGTTTCGACCTCCAATACCTAACGTGGGACTTCTCCTGAGACACTGTAGCGGGAAAGGGCTTCATCTTGCGATGACGGGGGAGCCACGTGGATTTTCTCGAGTTGCAGCGGGATTCTCGAGTTACGACGGGGAATTCAGGATGCCTCTTGTGTTGGCCCAGGGAAGTCCAATCTTCCATTCGAGTTGCGAAGGAAAGCTGGGGATTGCTCTCGAGTGACTGCAGGGCCAAAAGAACTCATCTAGGCTTGTGTCCAGAAGCCAATGTTCCTCTCCAGGGGCGAAAGGGATCTCGGGGTTGCATTCCAGACGCACCCGGGGAGACAGGCATCCATCTCGAGTGGAAGCAAAGAACCCCGCTCTGCTCTTGAATCGCGACGGGTATCTCTTGGAGCTCACTGGGTGGACTAAAGGGAGTCAAGCCTCCTGAGGCGTTTGGAGAGAGGTCGAGAGACTGGTCTCTAGGCCATACAGGAGACGAAGGCCCTCAAGTCGCGATGACGGGGGAGGCTCGGGGTTGTTCTCGAGCGGCGGCCCCAGTGTGCGGTTTCTCGCGAGGTACGACGGCGAGGTCAGTGAGCCTCTCGTGGGGCGGCAAGGAAGTCGGGTCTCCATGCGAATGGCGAGGGGGAGCGCGTCTTTACTCTCAAGTCATAGTAGGGGAATCTGGCCTCGAGACGTGTTGAAGAAGGTCTCTGGAGGTCTTTCTCGGGTTGAGGCAGGACACCCTGGGGTCCCTCGACTTGTGCAGGTGACCTCAGGGGGCTTCTCATGGTGGCTCTGAGAAGTCAGGGAAACTGGAGGTGGGAGGGGCCTCTCGGCACTCCACTGGGTTTGGTGCATTGGAAGAGGGCCTCATCTCCAGTTGAGGCAGGAACCTCAGGGTTCCTCTGACTTCAGACTCCGACCGCAAGGTCCCTGCAGACTTGGGACAGGAGAGTCAGGCCTCGTCTTGGGTTGAGGCATGGAACTCCGCTTGCCTCTCGAGGTGTTCCCGGGGAGACAGGCCACTTGTCGAGCGGTATTTGGAACCTGGGGGTCTTTTCCCGACGATGCACGGGCGAGTCACTGCCCCTTCGTGTTGACTTCATTCACAGGGTGGAGTTCGAAGAGGTGTCCGGGCATCGGGTTCTTATCAAGAGGGGACCGGGAAATCGGGGTCCTTCGGAATGTGGAACCACCCACGAGGCCACGTCTGGAATGTCGTCGTGAGACCGGCCTCATCCTGAGGTGCGACCGGAAGGCCGGGAACCCCTTCCAGACAAAGCAGGGGAGTCGACCCTCCTGTCCAGATCAGGAGGGTAGAAGAGGCTCAGAGGAAGTGTTGCCAGAAAACTTCGGTGTTCCTCTCGAGGGAGACCGGGATGTCGGGGCACTTTGTGGGTCGCATCAAGGGTGACAAGTACCGTTTCGAACTCCAATTCCTAAAGTGGGACTTCTCCTGAGACGCTGTAGCGGCACAGGGCTACATCTTGCGATGACGGGGGAACCACGTGGTTTTTCTCGAGGTGTAGCAGGATTCTCGAATTACGACGGGGAATTCAGGATGCTTCTTGTGTAGGCCCAGGGAAGTCCAATCTTCCATTCGAGTTGCGAAGGAAAGCTGGGGATTTCTCTCGAGTGACTGCAGGGCCAATAGACCTCATCTAGGCTTGTGTCCAGAAGCCAGTGTTCCTCTCCAGGGGCGACAGGGATCTCGGGGTTGCATTCCAGACACACCCGGGGAGACAGGCATCCATCTCGAGTGGAAGCAAAGAACCCCGCTCTGCTCTCGAGTCGCGACGGGTATCTCTTGGAGCTCACTGGGTGGACTAAAGGGAGTCAAGCCTCCTGAGGCTTTTGGAGAGAGGTCGCGAGATTGGTCTCTAGGCCATGCAGGAGACGAAGGCCCTCATCTCGCGATGACGGGGGAGTCTTGGGGTTGTTCTCGAGCGGCGGCCCCAGTGTGCGCTTTCTCACGAGGTACGACGGCGAGGTCAGTGAGCCTCTCGTGGGGCGCCAGGGAAGTCGGGTCTCCATGCGAGTGGCGAGGGCGAGCGCGTCATTGCTCTCGAGCCATGGTAGGGTGCCGGGGACCAGCCCCGGCTGATCCAGGGTATTCGAAGGAGAGACGGCGTAGGCGAAGATCAGGAAACCACTGCTTAATTAAATGTTAATTAAGGATATAAAGAGTAATAGAATGAGGATAGCTCAGTGAGGAAATTCAGTGGCGAAAAGAGGCTGAATAATTCAGCCAGAAGGTAAGAGAAAGAACGACATGGTGAGACCAAGTTTCGGTGAACAAGGCCCGCACTTTATTTTCCAAAGTAGATTTTATACCTTAAGTTATGCATAGAGGATAATGGGGGAAGGGGTAGAGTCTTGCAGCAAACCAGGCTTTCTTCCTGCAAACTTATCATATGCAAAAGCTTAGGTGATTTGCATCATCTTCTGGCCCGGAGGCCTGTTAACATTTTAAGACCTTTTCTTCAGAAAACTTATTTTTCTCTAAAGGTGGTTGGTCAGGAGCCACCCTCCAAAAAAGCATTAGATAAAGTTGCATTCCTACAGAGCAAAGGTGTGGTGGGCTATAACAAGAAAAAGAATTAACTCAAGGGTCCCAGGTTACAAACATTAAAGCTCCTCCTTACACCAATTATATTAATCAATACACTGCCAGGGACACAGCAGGTAAGGGATATGGAAACTTAGCAGCAAACAATGGCCCAACAAGTGAAAAACCATTCACCAATACAATTTCTAATCAATCTTGTAACTACTCAAAAGAATTTGTGTTTAGACAGTTTAGAACATCTCCTGCCTCTCACAGTTGGGAGGCTCTGAACAATCACATGTGGCCGGAAAAACCTATTCAGGCAGGCTAGAGGATTTCCAAAGGAGTTTGTAGGTTAAACACTGTCACACCCAGGAATTATTAACTGGAACTGTAAGCTAACTCTTTTTTCAGAGAGAGGTAGTGGGGCAGAGCCCCCGTAAAGTCAGAGGTTTAGGTGCAAGCACAAGCAGAAAGTAGGCAGACTCTGGTTTTGGGGGTATATGCTCGAGAATTTCCAGGGGGACTCCTGAAGCTCGATCCCGCCTTTGCGTATGCCGAGCCTCCTTCCTCATGACCTTTGTCATGGGCGGAGTTCCTCACTGGCTCCCAGCAGTGATAGAATTCCAGTGGAGCTATTCCAGATCCTGAAAGATGATGCTGTGGAAAGTGCTGCACTCAATATGCAATATGCAATATGCACTCAATATGCAATATGCCGGCTCACGGCAGTAGGGGAATCTGGCCTCGAGACGTGTTGAAGAAGGTCTCTCGAGGTCTTTCTCGGGTTGAGGCAGGACACCCTGGGGTCCCTCGACTTGTGCAGGTGACCTCAGGGGGCTTCTCATGGTGGCTCTGAGAAGTCAGGGAAACTGGAGGTGGGAGGGGCCTCTCGGCACTCCACTGGGTTTGGTGCATTGGAAGAGGGCCTCATCTCCAGTTGAGGCAGGAACCTCAGGGTTCCTCTGACTTCAGACTCCGACCGCAAGGTCCCTGCAGACTTGGGACAGGAGAGTCAGGCCTCGTCTTGGGTTGAGGCATGGAACTCCGCTTGCCTCTCGAGGTGTTCCCGGGGAGACAGGCCACTTGTCGAGCGGTATTTGGAACCTGGGGGTCTTTTCCCGACAATGCACGGGCGAGTCACTGCCCCTTCGTGTTGACTTCATTCACAGGGTGGAGTTCGAAGAGGTGTCCGGGCATCGGGTTCTTATCAAGAGGGGACCGGGAAATCGGGGTCCTTCGGAATGTGGAACCACCCACGAGGCCACGTCTGGAATGTCGTCGTGAGACCGGCCTCATCCTGAGGTGCGACCGGAAGGCCGGGAACCCCTTCCAGACAAAGCAGGGGAGTCGACCCTCCTGTCCAGATCAGGAGGGTAGAAGAGGCTCAGAGGAAGTGTTGCCAGAAAACTTCGGTGTTCCTCTCGAGGGAGACCGGGATGTCGGGGCACTTTGTGGGTCGCATCAAGGGTGACAAGTACCGTTTCGAACTCCAATTCCTAAAGTGGGACTTCTCCTGAGACGCTGTAGCGGCACAGGGCTACATCTTGCGATGACGGGGGAACCACGTGGTTTTTCTCGAGGTGTAGCAGGATTCTCGAATTACGACGGGGAATTCAGGATGCTTCTTGTGTAGGCCCAGGGAAGTCCAATCTTCCATTCGAGTTGCGAAGGAAAGCTGGGGATTTCTCTCGAGTGACTGCAGGGCCAATAGACCTCATCTAGGCTTGTGTCCAGAAGCCAGTGTTCCTCTCCAGGGGCGACAGGGATCTCGGGGTTGCATTCCAGACACACCCGGGGAGACAGGCATCCATCTCGAGTGGAAGCAAAGAACCCCGCTCTGCTCTCGAGTCGCGACGGGTATCTCTTGGAGCTCACTGGGTGGACTAAAGGGAGTCAAGCCTCCTGAGGCTTTTGGAGAGAGGTCGCGAGATTGGTCTCTAGGCCATGCAGGAGACGAAGGCCCTCATCTCGCGATGACGGGGGAGTCTTGGGGTTGTTCTCGAGCGGCGGCCCCAGTGTGCGCTTTCTCACGAGGTACGACGGCGAGGTCAGTGAGCCTCTCGTGGGGCGCCAGGGAAGTCGGGTCTCCATGCGAGTGGCGAGGGCGAGCGCGTCATTGCTCCCGAGCCATGGTAGGGTGCCGGGGACCAGCCCCGGCTGATCCAGGGTATTCGAAGGAGAGACGGCGTAGGCGAAGATCAGGAAACCACTGCTTAATTAAATGTTAATTAAGGATATAAAGAGTAATAGAATGAGGATAGCTCAGTGAGGAAATTCAGTGGCGAAAAGAGGCTGAATAATTCAGCCAGAAGGTAAGAGAAAGAACGACATGGTGAGACCAAGTTTCGGTGAACAAGGCCCGCACTTTATTTTTCAAAGTAGTTTTTATACCTTAAGTTATGCATAGAGGATAATGGGGGAAGGGGTAGAGTCTTGCAGCAAACCAGGCTTTCTTCCTGCAAACTTATCATATGCAAAAGCTTAGGTGATTTGCATCATCTTCTGGCCCGGAGGCCTGTTAACATTTTAAGACCTTTTCTTCAGAAAAGCTACTACTTACACCAATTATATTAATCAATACACTGCCAGGGACACAGCACGTAATGGATATGGAAACTTAGCAGCAAACAATGGCCCAACAAGTGAAAAACCATTCACCAATACAATTTCTAATCAATCTTGTAACTACTCAAAAGAATTTGTGTTTAGACAGTTTAGAACATCTCCTGCCTCTCACAGTTGGGAGGCTCTGAACAATCACATGTGGCCGGAAAAACCTATTCAGGCAGGCTAGAGGATTTCCAAAGGAGTTTATAGGTTAAACACTGTCACACCCAGGAATTATTAACTGGGACTGTAAGCTAACTCTTTTTTCAGAGAGAGGTAGTGGGGCAGAGCCCCCCATAAAGTCAGAGGTTTAGGTGCAAGCACAAGCAGAAAGTAGGCAGACTCTGGTTTTGGGGGTATATGCTCGAGAATTTCCAGGGGGACTCCTGAAGCTCGATCCCGCCTTTGCGTATGCCGAGCCTCCTTCCTCATGACCTTTGTCATGGGCGGAGTTCCTCACTGGCTCCCAGCAGTGATAGAATTCCAGTGGAGCTATTCCAGATCCTGAAAGATGATGCTGTGGAAAGTGCTGCACTCAATATGCAATATGCAATATGCACTCAATATGCAATATGCCGGCTCACGGCAGTAGGGGAATCTGGCCTCGAGACGTGTTGAAGAAGGTCTCTCGAGGTCTTTCTCGGGTTGAGGCAGGACACCCTGGGGTCCCTCGACTTGTGCAGGTGACCTCAGGGGGCTTCTCATGGTGGCTCTGAGAAGTCAGGGAAACTGGAGGTGGGAGGGGCCTCTCGGCACTCCACTGGGTTTGGTGCATTGGAAGAGGGCCTCATCTCCAGTTGAGGCAGGAACCTCAGGGTTCCTCTGACTTCAGACTCCGACCGCAAGGTCCCTGCAGACTTGGGACAGGAGAGTCAGGCCTCGTCTTGGGTTGAGGCATGGAACTCCGCTTGCCTCTCGAGGTGTTCCCGGGGAGACAGGCCACTTGTCGAGCGGTATTTGGAACCTGGGGGTCTTTTCCCGACGATGCACGGGCGAGTCACTGCCCCTTCGTGTTGACTTCATTCACAGGGTGGAGTTCGAAGAGGTGTCCGGGCATCGGGTTCTTATCAAGAGGGGACCGGGAAATCGGGGTCCTTCGGAATGTGGAACCACCCACGAGGCCACGTCTGGAATGTCGTCGTGAGACCGGCCTCATCCTGAGGTGCGACCGGAAGGCCGGGAACCCCTTCCAGACAAAGCAGGGGAGTCGACCCTCCTGTCCAGATCAGGAGGGTAGAAGAGGCTCAGAGGAAGTGTTGCCAGAAAACTTCGGTGTTCCTCTCGAGGGAGACCGGGATGTCGGGGCACTTTGTGGGTCGCATCAAGGGTGACAAGTACCGTTTCGAACTCCAATTCCTAAAGTGGGACTTCTCCTGAGACGCTGTAGCGGCACAGGGCTACATCTTGCGATGACGGGGGAACCACGTGGTTTTTCTCGAGGTGTAGCAGGATTCTCGAATTACGACGGGGAATTCAGGATGCTTCTTGTGTAGGCCCAGGGAAGTCCAATCTTCCAGTCGAGTTGCGAAGGAAAGCTGGGGATTTCTCTCGAGTGACTGCAGGGCCAATAGACCTCATCTAGGCTTGTGTCCAGAAGCCAGTGTTCCTCTCCAGGGGCGACAGGGATCTCGGGGTTGCATTCCAGACACACCCGGGGAGACAGGCATCCATCTCGAGTGGAAGCAAAGAACCCCGCTCTGCTCTCGAGTCGCGACGGGTATCTCTTGGAGCTCACTGGGTGGACTAAAGGGAGTCAAGCCTCCTGAGGCTTTTGGAGAGAGGTCGCGAGATTGGTCTCTAGGCCATGCAGGAGACGAAGGCCCTCATCTCGCGATGACGGGGGAGTCTTGGGGTTGTTCTCGAGCGGCGGCCCCAGTGTGCGCTTTCTCACGAGGTACGACGGCGAGGTCAGTGAGCCTCTCGTGGGGCGCCAGGGAAGTCGGGTCTCCATGCGAGTGGCGAGGGCGAGCGCGTCATTGCTCTCGAGCCATGGTAGGGTGCCGGGGACCAGCCCCGGCTGATCCAGGGTATTCGAAGGAGAGACGGCGTAGGCGAAGATCAGGAAACCACTGCTTAATTAAATGTTAATTAAGGATATAAAGAGTAATAGAATGAGGATAGCTCAGTGAGGAAATTCAGTGGCGAAAAGAGGCTGAATAATTCAGCCAGAAGGTAAGAGAAAGAACGACATGGTGAGACCAAGTTTCGGTGAACAAGGCCCGCACTTTATTTTTCAAAGTAGTTTTTATACCTTAAGTTATGCATAGAGGATAATGGGGGAAGGGGTAGAGTCTTGCAGCAAACCAGGCTTTCTTCCTGCAAACTTATCATATGCAAAAGCTTAGGTGATTTGCATCATCTTCTGGCCCGGAGGCCTGTTAACATTTTAAGACCTTTTCTTCAGAAAACTTATTTTTCTCTAAAGGTGGTTGGTCAGGAGCCACCCTCCAAAAAAGCATTAGATAAAGTTGCATTCCTACAGAGCAAAGGTGTGGTGGGCTATAACAAGAAAAAGAATTAACTCAAGGGTCCCAGGTTACAAACATTAAAGCTACTACTTACACCAATTATATTAATCAATACACTGCCAGGGACACAGCAGGTAAAGGATATGGAAACTTAGCAGCAAACAATGGCCCAACAAGTGAAAAACCATTCACCAATACAATTTCTAATCAATCTTGTAACTACTCAAAAGAATTTGTGTTTAGACAGTTTAGAACATCTCCTGCCTCTCACAGTTGGGAGGCTCTGAACAATCACATGTGGCCGGAAAAACCTATTCAGGCAGGCTAGAGGATTTCCAAAGGAGTTTGTAGGTTAAACACTGTCACACCCAGGAATTATTAACTGGAACTGTAAGCTAACTCTTTTTTCAGAGAGAGGTAGTGGGGCAGAGCCCCCCGTAAGTCAGAGGTTTAGGTGCAAGCACAAGCAGAAAGTAGGCAGACTCTGGTTTTGGGGGTATATGCTCGAGAATTTCCAGGGGGACTCCTGAAGCTCGATCCCGCCTTTGCGTATGCCGAGCCTCCTTCCTCATGACCTTTGTCATGGGCGGAGTTCCTCACTGGCTCCCAGCAGTGATAGAATTCCAGTGGAGCTATTCCAGATCCTGAAAGATGATGCTGTGGAAAGTGCTGCACTCAATATGCAATATGCAATATGCACTCAATATGCAATATGCCGGCTCACGGCAGTAGGGGAATCTGGCCTCGAGACGTGTTGAAGAAGGTCTCTCGAGGTCTTTCTCGGGTTGAGGCAGGACACCCTGGGGTCCCTCGGCTTGTGCAGGTGACCTCAGGGGGCTTCTCATGGTGGCTCTGAGAAGTCAGGGAAACTGGAGGTGGGAGGGGCCTCTCGGCACTCCACTGGGTTTGGTGCATTGGAAGAGGGCCTCATCTCCAGTTGAGGCAGGAAGCTCAGGGTTCCTCTGACTTCAGACTCCGACCGCAAGGTCCCTGCAGACTTGGGACAGGAGAGTCAGGCCTCGTCTTGGGTTGAGGCATGGAACTCCGCTTGCCTCTCGAGGTGTTCCCAGGGAGACAGGCCACTTGTCGAGCGGTATTTGGAACCTGGGGTCTTTTCCCGACGATGCACGGGCGAGTCACTGCCCCTTCGTGTTGACTTCATTCACAGGGTGGAGTTCGAAGAGGTGTCCGGGCATCGGGTTCTTATCAAGAGGGGACCGGGAAATCGGGGTCCTTCGGAATGTGGAACCACCCACGAGGCCACGACTGGAATGTCGTCGTGAGACCGGCCTCATCCTGAGGTGCGACCGGAAGGCCGGGAACCCCTTCCAGACAAAGCAGGGGAGTCGACCCTCCTGTCCAGATCAGGAGGGTAGAAGAGGCTCAGAGGAAGTGTTGCCAGAAAACTTCGGTGTTCCTCTCGAGGGAGACCGGGATGTCGGGGCACTTTGTGGGTCGCATCAAGGGTGACAAGTACCGTTTCGAACTCCAATTCCTAAAGTGGGACTTCTCCTGAGACGCTGTAGCGGCACAGGGCTACATCTTGCGATGACGGGGGAACCACGTGGTTTTTCTCGAGGTGTAGCAGGATTCTCGAATTACGACGGGGAATTCAGGATGCTTCTTGTGTAGGCCCAGGGAAGTCCAATCTTGCATTCGAGTTGCGAAGGAAAGCTGGGGATTTCTCTCGAGTGACTGCAGGGCCAATAGACCTCATCTAGGCTTGTGTCCAGAAGCCAGTGTTCCTCTCCAGGGGCGACAGGGATCTCGGGGTTGCATTCCAGACACACCCGGGGAGACAGGCATCCATCTCGAGTGGAAGCAAAGAACCCCGCTCTGCTCTCGAGTCGCGACGGGTATCTCTTGGAGCTCACTGGGTGGACTAAAGGGAGTCAAGCCTCCTGAGGCTTTTGGAGAGAGGTCGCGAGATTGGTCTCTAGGCCATGCAGGAGACGAAGGCCCTCATCTCGCGATGACGGGGGAGTCTTGGGGTTGTTCTCGAGCGGCGGCCCCAGTGTGCGCTTTCTCACGAGGTACGACGGCGAGGTCAGTGAGCCTCTCGTGGGGCGCCAGGGAAGTCGGGTCTCCATGCGAGTGGCGAGGGCGAGCGCGTCATTGCTCTCGAGCCATGGTAGGGTGCCGGGGACCAGCCCCGGCTGATCCAGGGTATTCGAAGGAGAGACGGCGTAGGCGAAGATCAGGAAACCACTGCTTAATTAAATGTTAATTAAGGATATAAAGAGTAATAGAATGAGGATAGCTCAGTGAGGAAATTCAGTGGCGAAAAGAGGCTGAATATTTCAGCCAGAAGGTAAGAGAAAGAACGACATGGTGAGACCAAGTTTTGGTGAACAAGGCCCGCACTTTATTTTTCAAAGTAGTTTTTATACCTTAAGTTATGCATAGAGGATAATGGGGGAAGGGGTAGAGTCTTGCAGCAAACCAGGCTTTCTTCCTGCAAACTTATCATATGCAAAAGCTTAGGTGATTTGCATCATCTTCTGGCCCGGAGGCCTGTTAACATTTTAAGACCTTTTCTTCAGAAAACTTATTTTTCTCTAAAGGTGGTTGGTCAGGAGCCACCCTCCAAAAAGCATTAGATAAAGTTGCATTCCTACAGAGCAAAGGTGTGGTAGGCTATAACAAGAAAAAGAATTAACTCAAGGGTCCCAGGTTACAAACATTAAAGCTACTACTTACACCAATTATATTAATCAATACACTGCCAGGGACACAGTAAGTAAGGGATATGGAAACTTAGCAGCAAACAATGGCCCAACAAGTGAAAAACCATTCACCAATACAATTTCTAATCAATCTTGTAACTACTCAAAAGAATTTGTGTTTAGACAGTTTAGAACATCTCCTGCCTCTCACAGTTGGGAGGCTCTGAACAATCACATGTGGCCGGAAAAACCTATTCAGGCAGGCTAGAGGATTTCCAAAGGAGTTTGTAGGTTAAACACTGTCACACCCAGGAATTATTAACTGGAACTGTAAGCTAACTCTTTTTCAGAGAGAGGTAGTGGGGCAGAGCCCCCGTAAAGTCAGAGGTTTAGGTGCAAGCACAAGCAGAAAGTAGGCAGACTCTGGTTTGGGGGTATATGCTCGAGAATTTCCAGGGGGACTCCTGAAGCTCGATCCCGCCTTTGCGTATGCCGAGCCTCCTTCCTCATGACCTTTGTCATGGGCGGAGTTCCTCACTGGCTCCCAGCAGTGATAGAATTCCAGTGGAGCTATTCCAGATCCTGAAAGATGATGCTGTGGAAAGTGCTGCACTCAATATGCAATATGCAATATGCACTCAATATGCAATATGCCGGCTCACGGCAGTAGGGGAATCTGGCCTCGAGACGTATTGAAGAAGGTCTCTCGAGGTCTTTCTCAGGTTGAGGCAGGACACCCTGGGGTCCCTCGACTTGTGCAGGTGACCTCAGGGGGCTTCTCATGGTGGCTCTGAGAAGCCAGGGAAACTGGAGGTGGGAGGGGCCTCTCGGGACTCCACTGGGTTTGGTGCATTGGAAGAGGGCCTCATCTCCAGTTGAGGCAGGAACCTCAGGGTTCCTCTGATTTCAGACTCCGACCGCAAGGTCCCTGCAGACTTGGGACAGGAGAGTCAGGCCTCGTCTTGGGTTGAGGCATGGAACTCCGCTTGCCTCTCGAGGTGTTCCCGGGGAGAGAGGCCACTTGTCGAGCTGTATTTGGAACCTGGGGGTCTTTTCCCGACGATGCACGGGCGAGTCACTGCCCCTTCGTGTTGACTTCATTCACAGGGTGGAGTTCGGAGAGGTGTCCGGGCATCGGGTTCTTATCAAGAGGGGACCGGGAAATCGGGGTCCTTCGGAATGTGGAACCACCCACGAGGCCACGTCTGGAATGTCTTCGTGAGACCGGCCTCATCCTGAGGTGCGACCGGAAGGTCGGGAACCCCTTCCAGACAAAGCAGGGGAGTCGACCCTCCTGTCCAGATCAGGAGGGTAGAAAGGGCTCAGAGGAAGTGGTGCGGGAAAACCTCGGTGTTCCTCTTGAGGGAGACCGGGATTTCGGGGAACTTTGTGGGTCGCATCAAGGGTGCCAAGTACCGTTTCGACCTCCAATTCCTAACGTGGGACTTCTCCTGAGACGCTGTAGCGGGAAAGGGCTTCATCTTGCGATGACGGGGGAGCCACGTGGTTTTTCTCGAGTTACAGCGGGATTCTCGAGTTACGACGGGGAATTCAGGATGCCTCTTGTGTTGGCCCAGGCAAGTCCAATCTTCCATTCGAGTTGCGAAGGAAAGCTGGGGATTGCTCTCGAGTGACTGCAGGGCCAATAGACCTCATCTAGGCTTGTGTCCAGAAGCCAATGTTCCTCTCCAGGGGCGACAGGGATCTCGGGGTTGCATTCCAGACGCACCCGGGGAGACAGGCATTCATCTCGAGTGGGAGCAAAGAACCCCGCTCTGCTCTCGAGTCGCGACGGGTATCTCTTGGAGCTCACTGGGTGGACTCAAGGGAGTCAAGCCTCCTGAGGCGTTTGGAGAGAGGTCGCGAGATTGGTCTCTAGGCCATGCAGGAGACGAAGGCCCTCATCTCTCGATGACGGGGGAATCTCGGGGTTGTTCTCGAGCGGCGGCCCCAGTGTGCGGTTTCTCACGAGGTACGACGGCGAGGTCAGTGAGCCTCTCGTGGGGCGCCAGGGAAGTCGGGTCTCCATGCGAGTGGCGAGGGGGAGCGCGTCTTTGCTCCCGAGCCATGGTAGGGGAATCTGGCCTCGAGACGTGTTGAAGAAGGTCTCTCGAGGTCTTTCTCGGGTTGAGGCAGGAAACCCTGGGGTCCCTCGACTTGTGCAGGTGACCTCAGGGGGCTTCTCATGGTGGCTCTGAGAAGCCAGGGAAACTGGAGGTGGGAGGGGCCTCTCGGGACTCCACTGGGTTTGGTGCATTGGAAGAGGGCCTCATCTCCAGTTGAGGCAGGAACCGCAGGGTACCTCTGATTTCAGACTCCGACCGCAAGGTCCCTGCAGACTGGGGACAGGAGAGTCAGGCCTCGTCTTGGGTTGAGGCATGGAACTCCGCTTGCCTCTCGAGATGTTCCCGGGGAGAGAGGCCACTTGTCGAGCGGTATTTGGAACCTGGGGTCTTTTCCGACGATGCACGGGCGAGTCACTGCCCCTTCGTGTTGACTTCATTCACAGGGTGGAGTTCGGAGAGGTGTCCGGGCATCGGGTTCTTATCAAGAGGGGACCGGGAAATCGGGGTCCTACGGAATGTGGAACCACCCACGAGGCCACGTCTGGAATGTCTTCGTGAGACCGGCCTCATCCTGAGGTGCGACCGGAAGGTCGGGAACCCCTTCCAGACAAAGCAGGGGAGTCGACCCTCCTGTCCAGATCAGGAGGGGAGAAGGGGCTCAGAGGAAGTGGTGCCGGAAAACCTCAGTGTTCCTCTTGAGGGAGACCGGGATTTCGGGGAACTTTGTGGGTCGCATCAAGGGTGCCAAGTGCCCTTTCGACCTCCAATTCCTAACGTGGGACTTCTCCTGAGACGCTGTAGCGGGAAAGGGCTTCATCTTGCGATGACGGGGGAGCCACGTGGTTTTTCTCGAGTTACAGCGGGATTCTCGAGTTACGACGGGGAATTCAGGATGCCTCTTGTGTTGGCCCAGGCAAGTCCAATCTTCCATTCGAGTTGCGAAGGAAAGCTGGGGATTGCTCTCGAGTGACTGCAGGGCCAATAGACCTCATCTAGGCTTGTGTCCAGAAGCCAATGTTCCTCTCCAGGGGCGACAGGGATCTCGGGGTTGCATTCCAGACGCACCCGGGGAGACAGGCATTCATCTCGAGTGGAAGCAAAGAACCCCGCTCTGCTCTCGAGTCGCGACGGGTATCTCTTGGAGCTCACTGGGTGGACTCAAGGGAGTCAAGCCTCCTGAGGCGTTTGGAGAGAGGTCGCGAGATTGGTCTCTAGGCCATGCAGGAGACGAAGGCCCTCATCTCTCGATGACGGGGGAATCTCGGGGTTGTTCTCGAGCGGCGGCCCCAGTGTGCGGTTTCTCACGAGGTACGACGGCGAGGTCAGTGAGCCTCTCGTGGGGCGCCAGGGAAGTCGGGTCTCCATGCGAGTGGCGAGGGGAGCGCGTCATTGCTCCCAAGCCATGGTAGGGGAATCTGGCCTCGAGACGTGTTGAAGAAGGTCTCTCGAGGTCTTTCTCGGGTTGAGGCAGGAAACCCTGGGGTCCCTCGACTTGTGCAGGTGACCTCAGGGGGCTTCTCATGGTGGCTCTGAGAAGTCAGGGAAACTGGAGGTGGGAGGGGCCTCTCGGGACTCCACTGGGTTTGGTGCATTGGAAGAGGGCCTCATCTCCAGTTGAGGCAGGAACCTCAGGGTTCCTCTGATTTCAGACTCCGACCGCAAGGTCCCTGCAGACTTGGGACAGGAGAGTCAGGCCTCGTCTTGGGTTGAGGCATGGAACTCCGCTTGCCTCTCGAGGTGTTCCCGGGGAGAGAGGCCACTTGTCGAGCTGTATTTGGAACCTGGGGTTTTCCCGACGATGCACGGGCGAGTCACTGCCCCTTCGTGTTGACTTCATTCACAGGGTGGAGTTCGGAGAGGTGTCCGGGCATCGGGTTCTTATCAAGAGGGGACCGGGAAATCGGGGTCCTACGGAATGTGGAACCACCCACGAGGCCACGTCGGGAATGTCTTCGTGAGACCGGCCTCATCCTGAGGTGCGACCGGAAGGTCGGGAACCCCTTCCAGACAAAGCAGGGGAGTCGACCCTCCCGTCCAGATCAGGAGGGTAGAAGGGCTCAGAGGAAGTGGTGCCGGAAAACCTCGGTGTTCCTCTCGAGGGAGACCGGGATGTCGGGGAACTTTGTGGGTCGCATCAAGGGTGCCAAGTGCCCTTTCGACCTCCAATTCCTAACGTGGGACTTCTCCTGAGACGCTGTAGCGGGAAGGGCTTCATCTTGCGATGACGGGGGAGCCACGTGGTTTTTCTCGAGTTAGCGGGATTCTCGAGTTACGACGGGGAATTCAGGATGCCTCTTGTGTTGGCCCAGGCAAGTCCAATCTTCCATTCGAGTTGCGAAGGAAAGCTGGGGATTGCTCTCGAGTGACTGCAGGGCCAATAGACCTCATCCAGGCTTGTGTTCAGAAGCCAATGTTCCTCTCCGGGGGCGACAGGGATCTCGGGGTTGCATTCCAGCCGCACCTGGGGAGACAGGCATTCATCTCCAGTGGAAGCAAAGAACCCCGCTTTGCTCTCGAATCGCGACGGGTATCTCTTGGAGCTCACTGGGTGGACTCAAGGGAGTCAAGCCTCCTGAGGCGTTTGGAGAGAGGTCGCGAGATTGGTCTCTAGGCCATGCAGGAGACGAAGGCCCTCATCTCGCGATGACGGGGGAGTCTCGGGGTTGTTCTCGAGCGGCGGCCCCAGTGTGCGGTTTCTCACGAGGTACGACGGCGAGGTCAGTGAGCCTCTCGTGGGGCGCCAGGGAAGTCGGGTCTCCATGCGAGTGGCGAGGGGAGCGCGTCATTGCTCTCGAGCCATGGTAGGGTGCCGGGGACCAGCCCCGGCTGATCCAGGGTATTCGAAGGAGAGACGGCGTAGGCGAAGATCAGGAAACCACTGCTTAATTAAATGTTAATTAAGGATATAAAGAGTAATAGAATGAGGATAGCTCAGTGAGGAAATTCAGTGGCGAAAAGAGGCTGAATAATTCAGCCAGAAGGTAAGAGAAAGAACGACATGGTGAGACCAAGTTTCGGTGAACAAGGCCCGCACTTTATTTTTCAAAGTAGTTTTTATACCTTAAGTTATGCATAGAGGATAATGGGGGAAGGGGTAGAGTCTTGCAGCAAACCAGGCTTTCTTCCTGCAAACTTATCATATGCAAAAGCTTAGGTGATTTGCATCATCTTCTGGCCCGGAGGCCTGTTAACATTTTAAGACCTTTTCTTCAGAAAACTTATTTTTCTCTAAAGGTGGTTGGTCAGGAGCCACCCTCCAAAAAAGCATTAGATAAAGTTGCATTCCTACAGAGCAAAGGTGTGGTGGGCTATAACAAGAAAAAGAATTAACTCAAGGGTCCCAGGTTACAAACATTAAAGCTACTACTTACACCAATTATATTAATCAATACACTGCCAGGGACACAGCAGGTAAGGGATATGGAAACTTAGCAGCAAACAATGGCCCAACAAGTGAAAAACCATTCACCAATACAATTTCTAATCAATCTTGTAACTACTCAAAAGAATTTGTGTTTAGACAGTTTAGAACATCTCCTGCCTCTCACAGTTGGGAGGCTCTGAACAATCACATGTGGCCGGAAAAACCTATTCAGGCAGGCTAGAGGATTTCCAAAGGAGTTTGTAGGTTAAACACTGTCACACCCAGGAATTATTAACTGGAACTGTAAGCTAACTCTTTTTTCAGAGAGAGGTAGTGGGGCAGAGCCCCCCGTAAAGTCAGAGGTTTAGGTGCAAGCACAAGCAGAAAGTAGGCAGACTCTGGTTTTGGGGGTATATGCTCGAGAATTTCCAGGGGGACTCCTGAAGCTCGATCCCGCCTTTGCGTATGCCGAGCCTCCTTCCTCATGACCTTTGTCATGGGCGGAGTTCCTCACTGGCTCCCAGCAGTGATAGAATTCCAGTGGAGCTATTCCAGATCCTGAAAGATGATGCTGTGGAAAGTGCTGCACTCAATATGCAATATGCAATATGCACTCAATATGCAATATGCCGGCTCACGGCAGTAGGGGAATCTGGCCTCGAGACGTGTTGAAGAAGGTCTCTCGAGGTCTTTCTCGGGTTGAGGCAGGAAACCCTGGGGTCCCTCGACTTGTGCAGGTGACCTCAGGGGGCTTCTCATGGTGGCTCTGAGAAGCCAGGGAAACTGGAGGTGGGAGGGGCCTCTCGGGACTCCACTGGGTTTGGTGCATTGGAAGAGGGCCTCATCTCCAGTTGAGGCAGGAACCTCAGGGTACCTCTGATTTCAGACTCCGACCGCAAGGTCCCTGCAGACTGGGGACAGGAGAGTCAGGCCTCGTCTTGGGTTGAGGCATGGAACTCCGCTTGCCTCTCGAGATGTTCCCGGGGAGACAGGCCACTTGTCGAGCTGTATTTGGAACCTGGGGGTTTTTCCCGACGATGCACGGGCGAGTCACTGCCCCTTCGTGTTGACTTCATTCACAGGGTGGAGTTCGGAGAGGTGTCCGGGCATCGGGTTCTTATCAAGAGGGGACCGGGAAATCGGGGTCCTACGGAATGTGGAACCACCCACGAGGCCACGTCTGGAATGTCTTCATGAGACCGGCCTCATCCTGAGGTGCGACCGGAAGGTCGGGAACCCCTTTCCAGACAAAGCAGGGGAGTCGACCCTCCTGTCCAGATCAGGAGGGTAGAAGGGGCTCAGAGGAAGTGGTGCGGGAAAACCTCAGTGTTCCTCTCGAGGGAGACCGGGATTTCGGGGAACTTTGTGGGTCGCATCAAGGGTGCCAAGTGCCCTTTTGACCTCCAATTCCTAACGTGGGACTTCTCCTGAGACGCTGTAGCGGGAAAGGGCTTCATCTTGCGATGACGGGGGAGCCACGTGGTTTTTCTCGAGTTACGGCGGGATTCTCGAGTTACGACGGGGAATTCAGGATGCCTCTTGTGTTGACCCAGGCAAGTCCAATCTTCCATTCGAGTTGCGAAGGAAAGCTGGGGATTGCTCTCGAGTGACTGCAGGGCCAATAGACCTCATCTAGGCTTGTGTC
The DNA here is from genome assembly GCF_032452875.1 of Bos javanicus. Classification (NCBI taxonomy): domain Eukaryota; kingdom Metazoa; phylum Chordata; class Mammalia; order Artiodactyla; family Bovidae; genus Bos; species Bos javanicus. The sequence continues at coordinate 111,473 of NW_026894118.1, read as the reverse complement.
CAGAAGCCAATGTTCCTCTCCAGGGGCGACAGGGATCTCGGGGTTGCATTCCAGACGCACCCGGGGAGACAGGCATTCATCTCGAGTGGAAGCAAAGAACCCCGCTCTGCTCTCGAGTCGCGACGGGTATCTCTTGGAGCTCACTGGGTGGACTCAAGGGAGTCAAGCCTCCTGAGGCGTTTGGAGAGAGGTCGCGAGATTGGTCTCTAGGCCATGCAGGAGACGAAGGCCCTCATCTCTCGATGACGGGGGAGGCTCGGGGTTGTTCTCGAGCGGCGGCCCCAGTGTGCGGTTTCTCACGAGGTACGACGGCGAGGTCAGTGAGCCTCTCGTGGGGCGCCAGGGAAGTCGGGTGTCCATGCGAATGGCGAGGGGGAGCGCCTTTACTCTCGAGCCATGGTAGGGGAATCTGGCCTCGAGACGTGTTGAAGAAGGTCTCTCGAGGTCTTTCTCGGGTTGAGGCAGGAAACCCTGGGGTCCCTCGACTTGTGCAGGTGACCTCAGGGGAACTTCTCATGGTGGCTCTGAGAAGCCAGGGAAACTGGAGGTGGGAGGGGCCTCTCGGGACTCCACTGGGTTTGGTGCATTGGAAGAGGGCCTCATCTCCAGTTGAGGCAGGAACCTCAGGGTACCTCTGATTTCAGACTCCGACCGCAAGGTCCCTGCAGACTGGGGACAGGAGAGTCAGGCCTCGTCTTGGGTGGAGGCATGGAACTCCGCTTGCCTCTCGAGATGTCCCCGGGGAGAGAGGCCACTTGTCGAGCTGTATTTGGAACATGGGTTTTTTTCCGAACGATGCACGGAGAAAAACTGCCCCTTCGTCTTGACTTCATTCACAGGGTGGAGTTCGGAGAGGTGTCCGGGCATCGGGTTCTTATCAAGAGGGGACCGGGAAATCGGGGTCCTACGGAATGTGGAACCACCCACGAGGCCACGTCTGGAATGTCTTCGTGAGACCGGCCTCATCCTGAGGTGCGACCGGAAGGTCGGGAACCCCTTCCAGACAAAGCAGGGGAGTCGACCCTCCTGTCCAGATCAGGAGGGTAGAAGGGGCTCAGAGGAAGTGGTGCGGGAAAACCTCGGTGTTCCTCTCGAGGGAGACCGGGATGTCGGGGCACTTTGTGGGTCGCATCAAGGGTGCCAAGTACCGTTTCGACCTCCAATTCCTAACGTGGGACTTCTCCTGAGACGCTGTAGCGGGAAAGGGCTTCATCTTGCGATGACGGGGGAGCCACGTGGTTTTTCTCGAGTTACAGCGGGATTCTCGAGTTACGACGGGGAATTCAGGATGCCTCTTGTGTTGGCCCAGGCAAGTCCAAACTTCCATTCGAGTTGCGAAGGAAAGCTGGGGATTGCTCTCGAGTGACTGCAGGGCCAATAGACCTCATCTAGGCTTGTGTCCAGAAGACAATGTTCCTCTCCAGGGGCGACCGGGATCTCGGGGTTGCATTCCAGACGCACCCGGGGAGACAGGCATTCATCTCGAGTGGAAGCAAAGAACCCCGCTCTGCTCTCCAGTCGCGACGGGTATCTCTTGGAGTTCACTGGGTGGACTAAAGGGAGTCAAGCCTGCTGAGGCGTTTGGAGAGAGGTCGCGAGATTGGTCTCTAGGCCATGCAGGAGAGGAAGGCCCTCATCTCGCGATGACGGGGGAGGCTCGGGGTTGTTCTCGAGCGGCGGCCCCAGGGTGCGGTTTCTCACGAGGTACGACGGCGAGGTCAGTGAGCCTCTCGTGGGGCGCCAGGGAAGTCGGGTCTGCATGCGAGTGGCGAGGGGGAGCGCGTCATTGCTCTCGAGTCATAGTAGGGGAATCTGGCCTCGAGACGTGTTGAAGAAGGTCTCTCGAGGTCTTTCTCGGGTTGAGGCAGGACACCCTGGGGTCCCTCGTCTTGTGCAGGTGACCTCAGGGGGCTTCTCATGGTGGCTCTGAGAAGTCAGGGAAACTGGAGGTGGGAGGGGCCTCTCGGGACTCCACTGGGTTTGGTGCATTGGAAGAGGGCCTCATCTCCAGTTGAGGCAGGAACCTCAGGGTTCCTCTGATTTCAGACTCCGACCGCAAGGTCCCTGCAGACTGGGGACAGGAGAGTCAGGCCTCGTCTTGGGTTGAGGCATGGAACTCCGCTTGCCTCTCGAGATGTCCCTGGGGAGAGAGGCCACTTGTCGAGCTGTATTTGGAACCTGGGGGTCTTTACCGGACGATGCACGGGCGAGTCACTGTCCCTTCGTGTTGACTTCATTGACAGGGTGGAGTTCAGAGAGGTGTCCGGGCATCGGGTTCTTATCAAGCGGGGACCGGAAATCGGGGTGCTTCGCAATGTGGAAGCACCCAAGAGGCCACGTCTGGAATGTCGTCGTGAGACCGGCCTCATCCTGAGGTGCGACCAGAAGGTCGGGAACCCCTTCCAGACAAAGCAGGGGAGTCGACCCTCCTGTCGAGATCAGGAGGGTAGAAGAGGCTCAGAGGAAGTGGTGCCAGAAAACCTCAGTGTTCCTCTCGAGGGAGACCGGGATGTCGGGGCACTTTGTGGGTCGCATCAAGGGTGCCAAGTACCGTTTCGACCTCCAATTCCTAACGTGGGACTTCTCCTGAGACGCTGTAGCGGCACAGGGCTTCATCTTGCGATGACGGGGGAACCACGTGGTTTTTCTCGAGTGTAGCGGGATTCTCGAGTTACGACGGGGAATTCAGGATGCCTCTTGTGTTGGCCCAGGGAAGTCCAATCTTCCATTCGAGTTGCGAAGGAAAGCTGGGGATTGCTCTCGAGTGACTGCTGGGCCAATAGACCTCATCTAGGCTTGTGTCCAGAAGCCAATGTTCCTCTCCAGGGGCGACAGGGATCTCGGGGTTGCATTCCAGACGCACCCGGGGAGACAGGCATTCATCTCGAGTGGAAGCAAAGAACCCCGCTCTGCTCTCGAGTCGCGACGGGTATCTCTTGGAGCTCACTGGGTGGACTAAAGGGAGTCAAGCCTCCTGAGGCGTTTGGAGAGAGGTCGCGAGATTGGTCTCTAGGCCATGCAGGAGACGAAGGCCCTCATCTCGCGATGACGGGGGAGTCTCGGGGTTGTTCTCGAGCGGCGGCCCCAGTGTGCGGTTTCTCACGAGGTACGACGGCGAGGTCAGTGAGCCTCTCGTGGGGCGCCAGGGAAGTCGGGTCTCCATGCGAGTGGCGAGGGCGAGCGCGTCATTGCTCTCGAGCCATGGTAGGGTGCCGGGGACCAGCCCCGGCTGATCCAGGGTCTTCGAAGGAGAGACGGCGTAGGCGAAGATCAGGAAACCACTGCTTAATTAAATGTTAATTAAGGATATAAAGAGTAATAGAATGAGGATAGCTCAGTGAGGAAATTCAGTGGCGAAAAGAGGCTGAATAATTCAGCCAGAAGGTAAGAGAAAGAACGACATGGTGAGACCAAGTTTCGGTGAACAAGGCCCGCACTTTATTTTTCAAAGTAGTTTTTATACCTTAAGTTATGCATAGAGGATAATGGGGGAAGGGGTAGAGTCTTGCAGCAAACCAGGCTTTCTTCCTGCAAACTTATCATATGCAAAAGCTTAGGTGATTTGCATCATCTTCTGGCCCGGAGGCCTGTTAACATTTTAAGACCTTTTCTTCAGAAAACTTATTTTTCTCTAAAGGTGGTTGGTCAGGAGCCACCCCCCAAAAAAGCATTAGATAAAGTTGCATTCCTACAGAGCAAAGGTGTGGTGGGCTATAACAAGAAAAAGAATTAACTCAAGGGTCCCAGGTTACAAACATTAAAGCTACTACTTACACCAATTATATTAATCAATACACTGCCAGGGACACAGCAGGTAAGGGATATGGAAACTTAGCAGCAAACAATGGCCCAACAAGTGAAAAACCATTCACCAATACAATTTCTAATCAATCTTGTAACTACTCAAAAGAATCTGTGTTTAGACAGTTTAGAACATCTCCTGCCTCTCACAGTTGGGAGGCTCTGAACAATCACATGTGGCCGGAAAAACCTATTCAGGCAGGCTAGAGGATTTCCAAAGGAGTTTGTAGGTTAAACACTGTCACACCCAGGAATTATTAACTGGAACTGTAAGCTAACTCTTTTTTCAGAGAGAGGTAGTGGGGGAGAGCCCCCGTAAAGTCAGAGGTTTAGGTGCAAGCACAAGCAGAAAGTAGGCAGACTCTGGTTTTGGGGTATATGCTCGAGAATTTCCAGGGGGACTCCTGAAGCTCGATCCCGCCTTTGCGTATGCCGAGCCTCCTTCCTCATGACCTTTGTCATGGGCGGAGTTCCTCACTGGCTCCCAGCAGTGATAGAATTCCAGTGGAGCTATTCCAGATCCTGAATGATGATGCTGTGGAAAGTGCTGCACTCAATATGCAATATGCACTCAATATGCAATATGCCGGCTCACGGCAGTAGGGGAATCTGGCCTCGAGACGTGTTGAAGAAGGTCTCTCGAGGTCTTTCTCGGGTTGAGGCAGGACACCCTGGGGTCCCTCGACTTGTGCAGGTGACCTCAGGGGGCTTCTCATGGTGGCTCTGAGAAGTCAGGGAAACTGGAGGTGGGAGGGGCCTCTCGGCACTCCACTGGGTTTGGTGCATTGGAAGAGGGCCTCATCTCCAGTTGAGGCAGGAACCTCAGGGTTCCTCTGACTTCAGACTCCGACCGCAAGGTCCCTGCAGACTTGGGACAGGAGAGTCAGGCCTCGTCTTGGGTTGAGGCATGGAACTCCGCTTGCCTCTCGAGGTGTTCCCGGGGAGACAGGCCACTTGTCGAGCGGTATTTGGAACCTGGGGTCTTTTCCCGACGATGCACGGGCGAGTCACTGCCCCTTCGTGTTGACTTCATTCACAGGGTGGAGTTCGAAGAGGTGTCCGGGCATCGGGTTCTTATCAAGAGGGGACCGGGAAATCGGGGTCCTTCGGAATGTGGAACCACCCACGAGGCCACGTCTGGAATGTCGTCGTGAGACCGGCCTCATCCTGAGGTGCGACCGGAAGGCCGGGAACCCCTTCCAGACAAAGCAGGGGAGTCGACCCTCCTGTCCAGATCAGGAGGGTAGAAGGGGCTCAGAGGAAGTGGTGCGGGAAAACCTCGGTGTTCCTCTTGAGGGAGACCGGGATGTCGGGGCACTTTGTGGGTCGCATCAAGGGTGCCAAGTACCGTTTCGACCTCCAATACCTAACGTGGGACTTCTCCTGAGACACTGTAGCGGGAAAGGGCTTCATCTTGCGATGACGGGGGAACCACGTGGATTTTCTCGAGTTGCAGCGGGATTCTCGAGTTACGACGGGGAATTCAGGATGCCTCTTGTGTTGGCCCAGGGAAGTCCAATCTTCCATTCGAGTTGCGAAGGAAAGCTGGGGATTGCTCTCGAGTGACTGCAGGGCCAATAGAACTCATCTAGGCTTGTGTCCAGAAGCCAATGTTCCTCTCCAGGGGCGAAAGGGATCTCGGGGTTGCATTCCAGACGCACCCGGGGAGACAGGCATCCATCTCGAGTGGGAGCAAAGAACCCCGCTCTGCTCTTGAGTCGCGACGGGTATCTCTTGGAGCTCACTGGGTGGACTAAAGGGAGTCAAGCCTCCTGAGGCGTTTGGAGAGAGGTCGAGAGACTGGTCTCTAGGCCATACAGGAGACGAAGGCCCTCAAGTCGCGATGACGGGGGAGGCTCGGGGTTGTTCTCGAGCGGCGGCCCCAGTGTGCGGTTTCTCGCGAGGTACGACGGCGAGGTCAGTGAGCCTCTCGTGGGGCGGCAAGGAAGTCGGGTCTCCATGCGAATGGCGAGGGGGAGCGCGTCTTTACTCTCAAGTCATAGTAGGGGAATCTGGCCTCGAGACGTGTTGAAGAAGGTCTCTCGAGGTCTTTCTCGGGTTGAGGCAGGACACCCTGGGGTCCCTCGACTTGTGCAGGTGACCTCAGGGGGCTTCTCATGGTGGCTCTGAGAAGTCAGGGAAACTGGAGGTGGGAGGGGCCTCTCGGCACTCCACTGGGTTTGGTGCATTGGAAGAGGGCCTCATCTCCAGTTGAGGCAGGAACCTCAGGGTTCCTCTGACTTCAGACTCCGACCGCAAGGTCCCTGCAGACTTGGGACAGGAGAGTCAGGCCTCGTCTTGGGTTGAGGCATGGAACTCCGCTTGCCTCTCGAGGTGTTCCCGGGGAGACAGGCCACTTGTCGAGCGGTATTTGGAACCTGGGGGTCTTTTCCCGACGATGCACGGGCGAGTCACTGCCCCTTCGTGTTGACTTCATTCACAGGGTGGAGTTCGAAGAGGTGTCCGGGCATCGGGTTCTTATCAAGAGGGGACCGGGAAATCGGGGTCCTTCGGAATGTGGAACCACCCACGAGGCCACGTCTGGAATGTCGTCGTGAGACCGGCCTCATCCTGAGGTGCGACCGGAAGGCCGGGAACCCCTTCCAGACAAAGCAGGGGAGTCGACCCTCCTGTCCAGATCAGGAGGGTAGAAGGGGCTCAGAGGAAGTGGTGCGGGAAAACCTCGGTGTTCCTCTTGAGGGAGACCGGGATGTCGGGGAATTTTGTGGGTCGCATCAAGGGTGCCAAGTACCGTTTCGACCTCCAATACCTAACGTGGGACTTCTCCTGAGACACTGTAGCGGGAAAGGGCTTCATCTTGCGATGACGGGGGAACCACGTGGATTTTCTCGAGTTGCAGCGGGATTCTCGAGTTACGACGGGGAATTCAGGATGCCTCTTGTGTTGGCCCAGGGAAGTCCAATCTTCCATTCGAGTTGCGAAGGAAAGCTGGGGATTGCTCTCGAGTGACTGCAGGGCCAATAGAACTCATCTAGGCTTGTGTCCAGAAGCCAATGTTCCTCTCCAGGGGCGAAAGGGATCTCGGGGTTGCATTCCAGACGCACCCGGGGAGACAGGCATCCATCTCGAGTGGGAGCAAAGAACCCCGCTCTGCTCTTGAGTCGCGACGGGTATCTCTTGGAGCTCACTGGGTGGACTAAAGGGAGTCAAGCCTCCTGAGGCGTTTGGAGAGAGGTCGAGAGACTGGTCTCTAGGCCATACAGGAGACGAAGGCCCTCAAGTCGCGATGACGGGGGAGGCTCGGGGTTGTTCTCGAGCGGCGGCCCCAGTGTGCGGTTTCTCGCGAGGTACGACGGCGAGGTCAGTGAGCCTCTCGTGGGGCGGCAAGGAAGTCGGGTCTCCATGCGAATGGCGAGGGGGAGCGCGTCTTTACTCTCAAGTCATAGTAGGGGAATCTGGCCTCGAGACGTGTTGAAGAAGGTCTCTCGAGGTCTTTCTCGGGTTGAGGCAGGACACCCTGGGGTCCCTCGACTTGTGCAGGTGACCTCAGGGGGCTTCTCATGGTGGCTCTGAGAAGTCAGGGAAACTGGAGGTGGGAGGGGCCTCTCGGCACTCCACTGGGTTTGGTGCATTGGAAGAGGGCCTCATCTCCAGTTGAGGCAGGAACCTCAGGGTTCCTCTGACTTCAGACTCCGACCGCAAGGTCCCTGCAGACTTGGGACAGGAGAGTCAGGCCTCGTCTTGGGTTGAGGCATGGAACTCCGCTTGCCTCTCGAGGTGTTCCCGGGGAGACAGGCCACTTGTCGAGCGGTATTTGGAACCTGGGGGTCTTTTCCCGACGATGCACGGGCGAGTCACTGCCCCTTCGTGTTGACTTCATTCACAGGGTGGAGTTCAAAGAGGTGTCCGGGCATCGGGTTCTTATCAAGAGGGGACCGGGAAATCGGGGTCCTTCGGAATGTGGAACCACCCACGAGGCCACGTCTGGAATGTCGTCGTGAGACCGGCCTCATCCTGAGGTGCGACCGGAAGGCCGGGAACCCCTTCCAGACAAAGCAGGGGAGTCGACCCTCCTGTCCAGATCAGGAGGGTAGAAGAGGCTCAGAGGAAGTGTTGCCAGAAAACTTCGGTGTTCCTCTCGAGGGAGACCGGGATGTCGGGGCACTTTGTGGGTCGCATCAAGGGTGACAAGTACCGTTTCGAACTCCAATTCCTAAAGTGGGACTTCTCCTGAGACGCTGTAGCGGCACAGGGCTACATCTTGCGATGACGGGGGAACCACGTGGTTTTTCTCGAGGTGTAGCAGGATTCTCGAATTACGACGGGGAATTCAGGATGCTTCTTGTGTGGGCCCAGGGAAGTCCAATCTTCCATTCGAGTTGCGAAGGAAAGCTGGGGATTTCTCTCGAGTGACTGCAGGGCCAATAGACCTCATCTAGGCTTGTGTCCAGAAGCCAGTGTTCCTCTCCAGGGGCGACAGGGATCTCGGGGTTGCATTCCAGACACACCCGGGGAGACAGGCATCCATCTCGAGTGGAAGCAAAGAACCCCGCTCTGCTCTCGAGTCGCGACGGGTATCTCTTGGAGCTCACTGGGTGGACTAAAGGGAGTCAAGCCTCCTGAGGCTTTTGGAGAGAGGTCGCGAGATTGGTCTCTAGGCCATGCAGGAGACGAAGGCCCTCATCTCGCGATGACGGGGGAGTCTTGGGGTTGTTCTCGAGCGGCGGCCCCAGTGTGCGCTTTCTCACGAGGTACGACGGCGAGGTCAGTGAGCCTCTCGTGGGGCGCCAGGGAAGTCGGGTCTCCATGCGAGTGGCGAGGGCGAGCGCGTCATTGCTCTCGAGCCATGGTAGCGTGCCGGGGACCAGCCCCGGCTGATCCAGGGTATTCGAAGGAGAGACGGCGTAGGCGAAGATCAGGAAACCACTGCTTAATTAAATGTTAATTAAGGATATAAAGAGTAATAGAATGAGGATAGCTCAGTGAGGAAATTCAGTGGCGAAAAGAGGCTGAATAATTCAACCAGAAGGTAAGAGAAAGAACGACATGGTGAGACCAAGTTTCGGTGAACAAGGCCCGCACTTTATTTTTCAAAGTAGTTTTTATACCTTAAGTTATGCATAGAGGATAAGGGGGAAGGGGTCGAGTCTTGCAGCAAACCAGGCTTTCTTCCTGCAAACTTATCATATGCAAAAGCTTAGGTGATTTGCATCATCTTCTGGCCCGGAGGCCTGTTAACATTTTAAGACCTTTTCTTCAGAAAACTTATTTTTCTCTAAAGGTGGTTGGTCAGGAGCCACCCCCCAAAAAAGCATTAGATAAAGTTGCATTCCTACAGAGCAAAGGTGTGGTGGGCTATAACAAGAAAAAGAATTAACTCAAGGGTCCCAGGTTACAAACATTAAAGCTACTACTTACACCAATTATATTAATCAATACACTGCCAGGGACACAGCAGGTAAGGGATATGGAAACTTAGCAGCAAACAATGGCCCAACAAGTGAAAAACCATTCACCAATACAATTTCTAATCAATCTTGTAACTACTCAAAAGAATCTGTGTTTAGACAGTTTAGAACATCTCCTGCCTCTCACAGTTGGGAGGCTCTGAACAATCACATGTGGCCGGAAAAACCTATTCAGGCAGGCTAGAGGATTTCCAAAGGAGTTTGTAGGTTAAACACTGTCACACCCAGGAATTATTAACTGGAACTGTAAGCTAACTCTTTTTTCAGAGAGAGGTAGTGGGGGAGAGCCCCCGTAAAGTCAGAGGTTTAGGTGCAAGCACAAGCAGAAAGTAGGCAGACTCTGGTTTTGGGGGTATATGCTCGAGAATTTCCAGGGGGACTCCTGAAGCTCGATCCCGCCTTTGCGTATGCCGAGCCTCCTTCCTCATGACCTTTGTCATGGGCGGAGTTCCTCACTGGCTCCCAGCAGTGATAGAATTCCAGTGGAGCTATTCCAGATCCTGAATGATGATGCTGTGGAAAGTGCTGCACTCAATATGCAATATGCACTCAATATGCAATATGCCGGCTCACGGCAGTAGGGGAATCTGGCCTCGAGACGTGTTGAAGAAGGTCTCTCGAGGTCTTTCTCGGGTTGAGGCAGGACACCCTGGGGTCCCTCGACTTGTGCAGGTGACCTCAGGGGGCTTCTCATGGTGGCTCTGAGAAGTCAGGGAAACTGGAGGTGGGAGGGGCCTCTCGGCACTCCACTGGGTTTGGTGCATTGGAAGAGGGCCTCATCTCCAGTTGAGGCAGGAACCTCAGGGTTCCTCTGACTTCAGACTCCGACCGCAAGGTCCCTGCAGACTTGGGACAGGAGAGTCAGGCCTCGTCTTGGGTTGAGGCATGGAACTCCGCTTGCCTCTCGAGGTGTTCCCGGGGAGACAGGCCACTTGTCGAGCGGTATTTGGAACCTGGGGGTCTTTTCCCGACGATGCACGGGCGAGTCACTGCCCCTTCGTGTTGACTTCATTCACAGGGTGGAGTTCGAAGAGGTGTCCGGGCATCGGGTTCTTATCAAGAGGGGACCGGGAAATCGGGGTCCTTCGGAATGTGGAACCACCCACGAGGCCACGTCTGGAATGTCGTCGTGAGACCGGCCTCATCCTGAGGTGCGACCGGAAGGCCGGGAACCCCTTCCAGACAAAGCAGGGGAGTCGACCCTCCTGTCCAGATCAGGAGGGTAGAAGGGGCTCAGAGGAAGTGGTGCGGGAAAACCTCGGTGTTCGTCTTGAGGGAGACCGGGATGTCGGGGAATTTTGTGGGTCGCATCAAGGGTGCCAAGTACCGTTTCGACCTCCAATACCTAACGTGGGACTTCTCCTGAGACACTGTAGCGGGAAAGGGCTTCATCTTGCGATGACGGGGGAACCACGTGGATTTTCTCGAGTTGCAGCGGGATTCTCGAGTTACGACGGGGAATTCAGGATGCCTCTTGTGTTGGCCCAGGGAAGTCCAATCTTCCATTCGAGTTGCGAAGGAAAGCTGGGGATTGCTCTCGAGTGACTGCAGGGCCAATAGAACTCATCTAGGCTTGTGTCCAGAAGCCAATGTTCCTCTCCAGGGGCGAAAGGGATCTCGGGGTTGCATTCCAGACGCACCCGGGGAGACAGGCATCCATCTCGAGTGGGAGCAAAGAACCCCGCTCTGCTCTTGAGTCGCGACGGGTATCTCTTGGAGCTCACTGGGTGGACTAAAGGGAGTCAAGCCTCCTGAGGCGTTTGGAGAGAGGTCGAGAGACTGGTCTCTAGGCCATACAGGAGACGAAGGCCCTCAAGTCGCGATGACGGGGGAGGCTCGGGGTTGTTCTCGAGCGGCGGCCCCAGTGTGCGGTTTCTCGCGAGGTACGACGGCGAGGTCAGTGAGCCTCTCGTGGGGCGGCAAGGAAGTCGGGTCTCCATGCGAATGGCGAGGGGGAGCGCGTCTTTACTCTCAAGTCATAGTAGGGGAATCTGGCCTCGAGACGTGTTGAAGAAGGTCTCTCGAGGTCTTTCTCGGGTTGAGGCAGGACACCCTGGGGTCCCTCGACTTGTGCAGGTGACCTCAGGGGGCTTCTCATGGTGGCTCTGAGAAGTCAGGGAAACTGGAGGTGGGAGGGGCCTCTCGGCACTCCACTGGGTTTGGTGCATTGGAAGAGGGCCTCATCTCCAGTTGAGGCAGGAACCTCAGGGTTCCTCTGACTTCAGACTCCGACCGCAAGGTCCCTGCAGACTTGGGACAGGAGAGTCAGGCCTCGTCTTGGGTTGAGGCATGGAACTCCGCTTGCCTCTCGAGGTGTTCCCGGGGAGACAGGCCACTTGTCGAGCGGCATTTGGAACCTGGGGGTCTTTTCCCGACGATGCACGGGCGAGTCACTGCCCCTTCGTGTTGACTTCATTCACAGGGTGGAGTTCGAAGAGGTGTCCGGGCATCGGGTTCTTATCAAGAGGGGACCGGGAAATCGGGGTCCTTCGGAATGTGGAACCACCCACGAGGCCACGTCTGGAATGTCGTCGTGAGACCGGCCTCATCCTGAGGTGCGACCGGAAGGCCGGGAACCCCTTCCAGACAAAGCAGGGGAGTCGACCCTCCTGTCCAGATCAGGAGGGTAGAAGAGGCTCAGAGGAAGTGTTGCCAGAAAACTTCGGTGTTCCTCTCGAGGGAGACCGGGATGTCGGTGCACTTTGTGGGTCGCATCAAGGGTGACAAGTACCGATTCGAACTCCAATTCCTAAAGTGGGACTTCACCTGAGACGCTGTAGCGGCACAGGGCAACATTTTGCGATGACGGGGGAACCACGTGGTTTTTCTCGAGGTGTAGCAGGATTCTCGAATTACGACGGGGAATTCAGGATGCCTCTTGTGTAGGCCCAGGGAAGTCCAATCTTCCATTCGAGTTGCGAAGGAAAGCTGGGGATTGCTCTCGAGTGACTGCAGGGCCAATAGACCTCATCTAGGCTTGTGTCCAGAAGCCAGTGTTCCTCTCCAGGGGCGACAGGGATTTCGGGGTTGCATTCCAGACACACCCGGGGAGACAGGCATCCATCTCGAGTGGAAGCAAAGAACCCCGCTCTGCTCTCGAGTCGCGACGGGTATCTCTTGGAGCTCACTGGGTGGACTAAAGGGAGTCAAGCCTCCTGAGGCTTTTGGAGAGAGGTCGCGAGATTGGTCTCTAGGCCATGCAGGAGACGAAGGCCCTCATCTCGCGATGACGGGGGAGTCTTGGGGTTGTTCTCGAGCGGCGGCCCCAGTGTGCGCTTTCTCTCGAGGTACGACGGCGAGGTCAGTGAGCCTCTCGTGGGGCGCCAGGGAAGTCGGGTCTCCATGCGAGTGGCGAGGGCGAGCGCGTCATTGCTCTCGAGCCATGGTAGGGTGCCGGGGACCAGCCCCGGCTGATCCAGGGTATTCGAAGGAGAGACGGCGTAGGCGAAGATCAGGAAACCACTGCTTAATTAAATGTTAATTAAGGATATAAAGAGTAATAGAATGAGGATAGCTCAGTGAGGAAATTCAGTGGCGAAAAGAGGCTGAATAATTCAGCCAGAAGGTAAGAGAAAGAACGACATGGTGAGACCAAGTTTCGGTGAACAAGGCCCGCACTTTATTTTTCAAAGTAGTTTTTATACCTTAAGTTATGCATAGAGGATAATGGGGGAAGGGGTAGAGTCTTGCAGCAAACCAGGCTTTCTTCCTGCAAACTTATCATATGCAAAAGCTTAGGTGATTTGCATCATCTTCTGGCCCGGAGGCCTGTTAACATTTTAAGACCTTTTCTTCAGAAAACTTATTTTTCTCTAAAGGTGGTTGGTCAGGAGCCACCCTCCAAAAAGCATTAGATAAAGTTGCATTCCTACAGAGCAAAGGTGTGGTGGGCTATAACAAGAAAAAGAATTAACTCAAGGGTCCCAGGTTACAAACATTAAAGCTACTACTTACACCAATTATATTAATCAATACACTGCCAGGGACACAGCAGGTAAGGGATATGGAAACTTAGCAGCAAACAATGGCCCAACAAGTGAAAAACCATTCACCAATACAATTTCTAATCAATCTTGTAACTACTCAAAAGAATCTGTGTTTAGACAGTTTAGAACATCTCCTGCCTCTCACAGTTGGGAGGCTCTGAACAATCACATGTGGCCAGAAAAACCTATTCAGGCAGGCTAGAGGATTTCCAAAGGAGTTTGTAGGTTAAACACTGTCACACCCAGGAATTATTAACTGGAACTGTAAGCTAACTCTTTTTTCAGAGAGAGGTAGTGGGGGAGAGCCCCCGTAAAGTCAGAGGTTTAGGTGAAAGCACAAGCAGAAAGTAGGCAGACTCTGGTTTTGTGGGTATATGCTCGAGAATTTCAAGGGGGACTCCTGAAGCTCGATCCCGCCTTTGCGTATGCCGAGCCTCCTTCCTCATGACCTTTGTCATGGGCGGAGTTCCTCACTGGCTCCCAGCAGTGATAGAATTCCAGTGGAGCTATTCCAGATCCTGAAAGATGATGCTGTGGAAAGTGCTGCACTCAATATGCAATATGCAATATGCACTCAATATGCAATATGCCGGCTCACGGCAGTAGGGGAATCTGGCCTCGAGACGTGTTGAAGAAGGTCTCTCGAGGTCTTTCTCGGGTTGAGGCAGGACACCCTGGGGTCCCTCGACTTGTGCAGGTGACCTCAGGGGGCTTCTCATGGTGGCTCTGAGAAGTCAGGGAAACTGGAGGTGGGAGGGGCCTCTCGGCACTCCACTGGGTTTGGTGCATTGGAAGAGGGCCTCATCTCCAGTTGAGGCAGGAACCTCAGGGTTCCTCTGACTTCAGACTCCGATCGCAAGGTCCCTGCAGACTTGGGACAGGAGAGTCACGCCTCGTCTTGGGTTGAGGCATGGAACTCCGCTTGCCTCTCAAGGTGTTCCCGGGGAGACAGGCCACTTGTCGAGCGGTATTTGGAACCTGGGGGTCTTTTCCCGACGATGCACGGGCGAGTCACTGCCCCTTCGTGTTGACTTCATTCACAGGGTGGAGTTCGAAGAGGTGTCCGGGCATCGGGTTCTTATCAAGAGGGGACCGGGAAATCGGGGTCCTTCGGAATGTGGAACCACCCACGAGGCCACGTCTTGAATGTCGTCGTGAGACCGGCCTCATCCTGAGGTGCGACCGGAAGTTCGGGAACCCCTTCCAGACAAAGCAGGGGAGTCGACCCTCCTGTCCAGATCAGGAGGTTAGAAGGGGCTCAGAGGAAGTGGTGCGGGAAAACCTCGGTGTTCCTCTTGAGGGAGACCGGGATGTCGGGGAATTTTGTGGGTCGCATCAAGGGTGCCAAGTACCGTTTCGACCTCCAATACCTAACGTGGGACTTCTCCTGAGACACTGTAGCGGGAAAGGGCTTCATCTTGCGATGACGGGGGAACCACGTGGATTTTCTCGAGTTGCAGCGGGATTCTCGAGTTACGACGGGGAATTCAGGATGCCTCTTGTGTTGGCCCAGGGAAGTCCAATCTTCCATTCGAGTTGCGAAGGAAAGCTGGGGATTGCTCTCGAGTGACTGCAGGGCCAATAGAACTCATCTAGGCTTGTGTCCAGAAGCCAATGTTCCTCTCCAGGGGCGAAAGGGATCTCGGGGTTGCATTCCAGACGCACCCGGGGAGACAGGCATCCATCTCGAGTGGGAGCAAAGAACCCCGCTCTGCTCTTGAGTCGCGACGGGTATCTCTTGGAGCTCACTGGGTGGACTAAAGGGAGTCAAGCCTCCTGAGGCGTTTGGAGAGAGGTCGAGAGACTGGTCTCTAGGCCATACAGGAGACGAAGGCCCTCAAGTCTCGATGACGGGGGAGGCTCGGGGTTGTTCTCGAGCGGCGGCCCCAGTGTGCGGTTTCTCGCGAGGTACGACGGCGAGGTCAGTGAGCCTCTCGTGGGGCGGCAAGGAAGTCGGGTCTCCATGCGAATGGCGAGGGGAGCGCGTCTTTACTCTCAAGTCATAGTAGGGGAATCTGGCCTCGAGACGTGTTGAAGAAGGTCTCTCGAGGTCTTTCTCGGGTTGAGGCAGGACACCCTGGGGTCCCTCGACTTGTGCAGGTGACCTCAGGGGGCTTCTCATGGTGGCTCTGAGAAGTCAGGGAAACTGGAGGTGGGAGGGGCCTCTCGGCACTCCACTGGGTTTGGTGCATTGGAAGAGGGCCTCATCTGCAGTTGAGGCAGGAACCTCAGGGTTCCTCTGACTTCAGACTCCGACCGCAAGGTCCCTGCAGACTTGGGACAGGAGAGTCAGGCCTCGTCTTGGGTTGAGGCATGGAACTCCGCTTGCCTCTCGAGGTGTTCCCGGGGAGACAGGCCACTTGTCGAGCGGTATTTGGAACCTGGGGGTCTTTTCCCGACGATGCACGGGCGAGTCACTGCCCCTTCGTGTTGACTTCATTCACAGGGTGGAGTTCGAAGAGGTGTCCGGGCATCGGGTTCTTATCAAGAGGGGACCGGGAAATCGGGGTCCTTCGGAATGTGGAACCACCCACGAGGCCACGTCTGGAATGTCGTCGTGAGACCGGCCTCATCCTGAGGTGCGACCGGAAGGCCGGGAACCCCTTCCAGACAAAGCAGGGGAGTCGACCCTCCTGTCCAGATCAGGAGGGTAGAAGGGGCTCAGAGGAAGTGGTGCGGGAAATCCTCGGTGTTCCTCTTGAGGGAGACCGGGATGTCGGGGCACTTTGTGGGTCGCATCAAGGGTGCCAAGTACCGTTTCGACCTCCAATACCTAACGTGGGACTTCTCCTGAGACACTGTAGCGGGAAAGGGCTTCATCTTGCGATGACGGGGGAACCACGTGGATTTTCTCGAGTTGCAGCGGGATTCTCGAGTTACGACGGGGAATTCAGGATGCCTCTTGTGTTGGCCCAGGAAGTCCAATCTTCCATTCGAGTTGCGAAGGAAAGCTGGGGATTGCTCTCGAGTGACTGCAGGGCCAATAGAACTCATCTAGGCTTGTGTCCAGAAGCCAATGTTCCTCTCCAGGGGCGAAAGGGATCTCGGGGTTGCATTCCAGACGCACCCGGGGAGACAGGCATCCATCTCGAGTGGGAGCAAAGAACCCCGCTCTGCTCTTGAGTCGCGACGGGTATCTCTTGGAGCTCACTGGGTGGACTAAAGGGAGTCAAGCCTCCTGAGGCGTTTGGAGAGAGGTCGAGAGACTGGTCTCTAGGCCATACAGGAGACGAAGGCCCTCAAGTCGCGATGACGGGGGAGGCTCGGGGTTGTTCTCGAGCGGCGGCCCCAGTGTGCGGTTTCTCGCGAGGTACGACGGCGAGGTCAGTGAGCCTCTCGTGGGGCGGCAAGGAAGTCGGGTCTCCATGCGAATGGCGAGGGGGAGCGCGTCTTTACTCTCAAGTCATAGTAGGGGAATCTGGCCTCGAGACGTGTTGAAGAAGGTCTCTCGAGGTCTTTCTCGGGTTGAGGCAGGACACCCTGGGGTCCCTCGACTTGTGCAGGTGACCTCAGGGGGCTTCTCATGGTGGCTCTGAGAAGTCAGGGAAACTGGAGGTGGGAGGGGCCTCTCGGCACACCACTGGGTTTGGTGCATTGGAAGAGGGCCTCATCTCCAGTTGAGGCAGGAACCTCAGGGTTCCTCGGAATGTGGACGCACCCACGAGGCCACGTCTGGAATGTCGTCGTGAGACCGGCCTCATCCTGAGGTGCGACCGGAAGGTCGGGAACCCCTTCCAAACAAAGCAGCGGAGTCGACCCTCCTGTCCAGATCAGGAGGGTAGAAGGGGCTCAGAGGACGTGGTGCCGGAAAACCTCGGTGTTCCTCTTGAGGGAGACCGGGATGTCGGGGAACTTTGTGGGTCGCATGAAGGGTGACAAGTACCGTTTCGACCTCCAATAACTAACGTGGGACTTCTCCTGAGACACTGTAGCGGGAAAGGGCTTCATCTTGCGATGACGGGGGAACCACGTGGATTTTCTCGAGTTGCAGCGGGATTCTCGAGTTACGATGGGGAACTCAGGATGCCTCTTGTGTTGGCCCAGGGAAGTCCAATCTTCCATTCGAGTTGCGAAGGAAAGCTGGGGATTGCTCTCGAGTGACTGCAGGGCCAATAGACCTCATCTAGGCTTGTGTCCAGAAGCCAATCTTCCTCTCCGGGGCGAAAGGGATCTCGGGGTTGCATTCCAGACGCACCCGGGGAGACAGGCATCCATCTCGAGTGGAAGCAAAGAACCCCGCTCTGCTCTCGAGTCGCGACGGGTATCTCTTGGAGCTCACTGGGTGGACTAAAGGGAGTCAAGCCTCCTGAGGCGTTTGGAGAGAGGTCGCGAGATTGGTCTCTAGGCCATGCAGGAGACGAAGGCCCTCATCTCGCGATGACGGGGGAGTCTTGGGGTTGTTCTCGAGCGGCGGCCCCAGTGTGTGCTTTCTCGCGAGGTACGACGGCGAGGTCAGTGAGCCTCTCGTGGGGCGCCAGGGAAGTCGGGTCTCCATGCGAGTGGCGAGGGCGAGCGCGTCATTGCTCTCGAGCCATGGTAGGGTGCCGGGGACCAGCCCCGGCTGATCCAGGGTATTCGAAGGAGAGACGGCGTAGGCGAAGATCAGGAAACCACTGCTTAATTAAATGTTAATTAAGGATATAAAGAGTAATAGAATGAGGATAGCTCAGTGAGGAAATTCAGTGGCGAAAAGAGGCTGAATAATTCAGCCAGAAGGTAAGAGAAAGAACCACATGGTGAGACCAAGTTTCGGTGAACAAGGCCCGCACTTTATTTTTCAAAGTAGTTTTTATACCTTAAGTTATGCATAGAGGATAATGGGGGAAGGGGTAGAGTCTTGCAGCAAACCAGGCTTTCTTCCTGCAAACTTATCATATGCAAAAGCTTAGGTGATTTGCATCATCTTCTGGCCCGGAGGCCTGTTAACATTTTAAGACCTTTTCTTCAGAAAACTTATTTTTCTCTAAAGGTGGTTGGTCAGGAGCCACCCTCCAAAAAGCATTAGATAAAGTTGCATTCCTACAGAGCAAAGGTGTGGTGGGCTATAACAAGAAAAAGAATTAACTCAAGGGTCCCAGGTTACAAACATTAAAGCTACTACTTACACCAATTATATTAATCAATACACTGCCAGGGACACAGCAGGTAAGGGATATGGAAACTTAGCAGCAAACAATGGCCCAACAAGTGAAAAACCATTCACCAATACAATTTCTAATCAATCTTGTAACTACTCAAAAGAATCTGTGTTTAGACAGTTTAGAACATCTCCTGCCTCTCACAGTTGGGAGGCTCTGAACAATCACATGTGGCCGGAAAAACCTATTCAGGCAGGCTAGAGGATTTCCAAAGGAGTTTGTAGGTTAAACACTGTCACACCCAGGAATTATTAACTGGAACTGTAAGCTAACTCTTTTTCAGAGAGAGGTAGTGGGGGAGAGCCCCCGTAAAGTCAGAGGTTTAGGTGAAAGCACAAGCAGAAAGTAGGCAGACTCTGGTTTTGGGGGTATATGCTCGAGAATTTCCAGGGGGACTCCTGAAGCTCGATCCCGCCTTTGCGTATGCCGAGCCTCCTTCCTCATGACCTTTGTCATGGGCGGAGTTCCTCACTGGCTCCCAGCAGTGATAGAATTCCAGTGGAGCTATTCCAGATCCTGAAAGATGATGCTGTGGAAAGTGCTGCACTCAATATGCAATATGCAATATGCACTCAATATGCAATATGCCGGCTCACGGCAGTAGGGGAATCTGGCCTCGAGACGTGTTGAAGAAGGTCTCTCGAGGTCTTTCTCGGGTTGAGGCAGGACACCCTGGGGTCCCTCGACTTGTGCAGGTGACCTCAGGGGGCTTCTCATGGTGGCTCTGAGAAGTCAGGGAAACTGGAGGTGGGAGGGGCCTCTCGGCACTCCACTGGGTTTGGTGCATTGGAAGAGGGCCTCATCTCCAGTTGAGGCAGGAACCTCAGGGTTCCTCTGACTTCAGACTCCGACCGCAAGGTCCCTGCAGACTTGGGACAGGAGAGTCAGGCCTCGTCTTGGGTTGAGGCATGGAACTCCGCTTGCCTCTCGAGGTGTTCCCGGGGAGACAGGCCACTTGTCGAGCGGTATTTGGAACCTGGGGGTCTTTTCCCGACGATGCACGGGCGAGTCACTGCCCCTTCGTGTTGACTTCATTCACAGGGTGGAGTTCGAAGAGGTGTCCGGGCATCGGGTTCTTATCAAGAGGGGACCGGGAAATCGGGGTCCTTCGGAATGTGGAACCACCCACGAGGCCACGTCTGGAATGTCGTCGTGAGACCGGCCTCATCCTGAGGTGCGACCGGAAGGCCGGGAACCCCTTCCAGACAAAGCAGGGGAGTCGACCCTCCTGTCCAGATCAGGAGGGTAGAAGGGGCTCAGAGGAAGTGGTGCGGGAAATCCTCGGTGTTCCTCTTGAGGGAGACCGGGATGTCGGGGCACTTTGTGGGTCGCATCAAGGGTGCCAAGTACCGTTTCGACCTCCAATACCTAACGTGGGACTTCTCCTGAGACACTGTAGCGGGAAAGGGCTTCATCTTGCGATGACGGGGGAACCACGTGGATTTTCTCGAGTTGCAGCGGGATTCTCGAGTTACGACGGGGAATTCAGGATGCCTCTTGTGTTGGCCCAGGGAAGTCCAATCTTCCATTCGAGTTGCGAAGGAAAGCTGGGGATTGCTCTCGAGTGACTGCAGGGCCAATAGAACTCATCTAGGCTTGTGTCCAGAAGCCAATGTTCCTCTCCAGGGGCGAAAGGGATCTCGGGGTTGCATTCCAGACGCACCCGGGGAGACAGGCATCCATCTCGAGTGGGAGCAAAGAACCCCGCTCTGCTCTTGAGTCGCGACGGGTATCTCTTGGAGCTCACTGGGTGGACTAAAGGGAGTCAAGCCTCCTGAGGCGTTTGGAGAGAGGTCGAGAGACTGGTCTCTAGGCCATACAGGAGACGAAGGCCCTCAAGTCGCGATGACGGGGGAGGCTCGGGGTTGTTCTCGAGCGGCGGCCCCAGTGTGCGGTTTCTCGCGAGGTACGACGGCGAGGTCAGTGAGCCTCTCGTGGGGCGGCAAGGAAGTCGGGTCTCCATGCGAATGGCGAGGGGGAGCGCGTCTTTACTCTCAAGTCATAGTAGGGGAATCTGGCCTCGAGACGTGTTGAAGAAGGTCTCTCGAGGTCTTTCTCGGGTTGAGGCAGGACACCCTGGGGTCCCTCGACTTGTGCAGGTGACCTCAGGGGGCTTCTCATGGTGGCTCTGAGAAGTCAGGGAAACTGGAGGTGGGAGGGGCCTCTCGGCACACCACTGGGTTTGGTGCATTGGAAGAGGGCCTCATCTCCAGTTGAGGCAGGAACCTCAGGGTTCCTCGGAATGTGGACGCACCCACGAGGCCACGTCTGGAATGTCGTCGTGAGACCGGCCTCATCCTGAGGTGCGACCGGAAGGTCGGGAACCCCTTCCAAACAAAGCAGCGGAGTCGACCCTCCTGTCCAGATCAGGAGGGTAGAAGGGGCTCAGAGGACGTGGTGCCGGAAAACCTCGGTGTTCCTCTTGAGGGAGACCGGGATGTCGGGGAACTTTGTGGGTCGCATGAAGGGTGACAAGTACCGTTTCGACCTCCAATAACTAACGTGGGACTTCTCCTGAGACACTGTAGCGGGAAAGGGCTTCATCTTGCGATGACGGGGGAACCACGTGGATTTTCTCGAGTTGCAGCGGGATTCTCGAGTTACGATGGGGAACTCAGGATGCCTCTTGTGTTGGCCCAGGGAAGTCCAATCTTCCATTCGAGTTGCGAAGGAAAGCTGGGGATTGCTCTCGAGTGACTGCAGGGCCAATAGACCTCATCTAGGCTTGTGTCCAGAAGCCAATCTTCCTCTCCGGGGCGAAAGGGATCTCGGGGTTGCATTCCAGACGCACCCGGGGAGACAGGCATCCATCTCGAGTGGAAGCAAAGAACCCCGCTCTGCTCTCGAGTCGCGACGGGTATCTCTTGGAGCTCACTGGGTGGACTAAAGGGAGTCAAGCCTCCTGAGGCGTTTGGAGAGAGGTCGCGAGATTGGTCTCTAGGCCATGCAGGAGACGAAGGCCCTCATCTCGCGATGACGGGGGAGTCTTGGGGTTGTTCTCGAGCGGCGGCCCCAGTGTGTGCTTTCTCGCGAGGTACGACGGCGAGGTCAGTGAGCCTCTCGTGGGGCGCCAGGGAAGTCGGGTCTCCATGCGAGTGGCGAGGGCGAGCGCGTCATTGCTCTCGAGCCATGGTAGGGTGCCGGGGACCAGCCCCGGCTGATCCAGGGTATTCGAAGGAGAGACGGCGTAGGCGAAGATCAGGAAACCACTGCTTAATTAAATGTTAATTAAGGATATAAAGAGTAATAGAATGAGGATAGCTCAGTGAGGAAATTCAGTGGCGAAAAGAGGCTGAATAATTCAGCCAGAAGGTAAGAGAAAGAACCACATGGTGAGACCAAGTTTCAGTGAACAAGGCCCGCACTTTATTTTTCAAAGTAGTTTTTATACCTTAAGTTATGCATAGAGGATAATGGGGGAAGGGGTAGAGTCTTGCAGCAAACCAGGCTTTCTTCCTGCAAACTTATCATATGCAAAAGCTTAGGTGATTTGCATCATCTTCTGGCCCGGAGGCCTGTTAACATTTTAAGACCTTTTCTTCAGAAAACTTATTTTTCTCTAAAGGTGGTTGGTCAGGAGCCACCCTCCAAAAAAGCATTAGATAAAGTTGCATTCCTACAGAGCAAAGGTGTGGTGGGCTATAACAAGAAAAAGAATTAACTCAAGGGTCCCAGGTTACAAACATTAAAGCTACTACTTACACCAATTATATTAATCAATACACTGCCAGGGACACAGCAGGTAAGGGATATGGAAACTTAGCAGCAAACAATGGCCCAACAAGTGAAAAACCATTCACCAATACAATTTCTAATCAATCTTGTAACTACTCAAAAGAATCTGTGTTTAGACAGTTTAGAACATCTCCTGCCTCTCACAGTTGGGAGGCTCTGAACAATCACATGTGGCCGGAAAAACCTATTCAGGCAGGCTAGAGGATTTCCAAAG
Organism: Bos javanicus; assembly: GCF_032452875.1. Classification (NCBI taxonomy): domain Eukaryota; kingdom Metazoa; phylum Chordata; class Mammalia; order Artiodactyla; family Bovidae; genus Bos; species Bos javanicus. The sequence continues at coordinate 89,170 of NW_026894118.1, read as the reverse complement.
GAGTTTGTAGGTTAAACACTGTCACACCCAGGAATTATTAACTGGAACTGTAAGCTAACTCTTTTTCCAGAGAGAGGTAGTGGGGGAGAGCCCCCGTAAAGTCAGAGGTTTAGGTGAAAGCACAAGCAGAAAGTAGGCAGACTCTGGTTTTGGGGGTATATGCTCTAGAATTTCCAGGGGGACTCCTGAAGCTCGATCCCGCCTTTGCGTATGCCGAGCCTCCTTCCTCATGACCTTTGTCATGGGCGGAGTTCCTCACTGGCTCCCAGCAGTGATAGAATTCCAGTGGAGCTATTCCAGATCCTGAAAGATGATGCTGTGGAAAGTGCTGCACTCAATATGCAATATGCAATATGCACTCAATATGCAATATGCCGGCTCACGGCAGTAGGGGAATCTGGCCTCGAGACGTGTTGAAGAAGGTCTCTCGAGGTCTTTCTCGGGTTGAGGCAGGACACCCTGGGGTCCCTCGACTTGTGCAGGTGACCTCAGGGGGCTTCTCATGGTGGCTCTGAGAAGTCAGGGAAACTGGAGGTGGGAGGGGCCTCTCGGCACTCCACTGGGTTTGGTGCATTGGAAGAGGGCCTCATCTCCAGTTGAGGCAGGAACCTCAGGGTTCCTCTGACTTCAGACTCCGACCGCAAGGTCCCTGCAGACTTGGGACAGGAGAGTCAGGCCTCGTCTTGGGTTGAGGCATGGAACTCCGCTTGCCTCTCGAGGTGTTCCCGGGGAGACAGGCCACTTGTCGAGCGGTATTTGGAACCTGGGGGTCTTTTCCCGACGATGCACGGGCGAGTCACTGCCCCTTCGTGTTGACTTCATTCACAGGGTGGAGTTCGAAGAGGTGTCCGGGCATCGGGTTCTTATCAAGAGGGGACCGGGAAATCGGGGTCCTTCGGAATGTGGAACCACCCACGAGGCCACGTCTGGAATGTCGTCGTGAGACCGGCCTCATCCTGAGGTGCGACCGGAAGGCCGGGAACCCCTTCCAGACAAAGCAGGGGAGTCGACCCTCCTGTCCAGATCAGGAGGGTAGAAGGGGCTCAGAGGAAGTGGTGCGGGAAATCCTCGGTGTTCCTCTTGAGGGAGACCGGGATGTCGGGGCACTTTGTGGGTCGCATCAAGGGTGCCAAGTACCGTTTCGACCTCCAATACCTAACGTGGGACTTCTCCTGAGACACTGTAGCGGGAAAGGGCTTCATCTTGCGATGACGGGGGAACCACGTGGATTTTCTCGAGTTGCAGCGGGATTCTCGAGTTACGACGGGGAATTCAGGATGCCTCTTGTGTTGGCCCAGGGAAGTCCAATCTTCCATTCGAGTTGCGAAGGAAAGCTGGGGATTGCTCTCGAGTGACTGCAGGGCCAATAGAACTCATCTAGGCTTGTGTCCAGAAGCCAATGTTCCTCTCCAGGGGCGAAAGGGATCTCGGGGTTGCATTCCAGACGCACCCGGGGAGACAGGCATCCATCTCGAGTGGGAGCAAAGAACCCCGCTCTGCTCTTGAGTCGCGACGGGTATCTCTTGGAGCTCACTGGGTGGACTAAAGGGAGTCAAGCCTCCTGAGGCGTTTGGAGAGAGGTCGAGAGACTGGTCTCTAGGCCATACAGGAGACGAAGGCCCTCAAGTCGCGATGACGGGGGAGGCTCGGGGTTGTTCTCGAGCGGCGGCCCCAGTGTGCGGTTTCTCGCGAGGTACGACGGCGAGGTCAGTGAGCCTCTCGTGGGGCGGCAAGGAAGTCGGGTCTCCATGCGAATGGCGAGGGGGAGCGCGTCTTTACTCTCAAGTCATAGTAGGGGAATCTGGCCTCGAGACGTGTTGAAGAAGGTCTCTCGAGGTCTTTCTCGGGTTGAGGCAGGACACCCTGGGGTCCCTCGACTTGTGCAGGTGACCTCAGGGGGCTTCTCATGGTGGCTCTGAGAAGTCAGGGAAACTGGAGGTGGGAGGGGCCTCTCGGCACACCACTGGGTTTGGTGCATTGGAAGAGGGCCTCATCTCCAGTTGAGGCAGGAACCTCAGGGTTCCTCGGAATGTGGACGCACCCACGAGGCCACGTCTGGAATGTCGTCGTGAGACCGGCCTCATCCTGAGGTGCGACCGGAAGGTCGGGAACCCCTTCCAAACAAAGCAGCGGAGTCGACCCTCCTGTCCAGATCAGGAGGGTAGAAGGGGCTCAGAGGACGTGGTGCCGGAAAACCTCGGTGTTCCTCTTGAGGGAGACCGGGATGTCGGGGAACTTTGTGGGTCGCATGAAGGGTGACAAGTACCGTTTCGACCTCCAATAACTAACGTGGGACTTCTCCTGAGACACTGTAGCGGGAAAGGGCTTCATCTTGCGATGACGGGGGAACCACGTGGATTTTCTCGAGTTGCAGCGGGATTCTCGAGTTACGATGGGGAACTCAGGATGCCTCTTGTGTTGGCCCAGGGAAGTCCAATCTTCCATTCGAGTTGCGAAGGAAAGCTGGGGATTGCTCTCGAGTGACTGCAGGGCCAATAGACCTCATCTAGGCTTGTGTCCAGAAGCCAATCTTCCTCTCCAGGGGCGACCGGGATCTCGGGGTTGCATTCCACACGCACCCGGGGAGACAGGCATTCATCTCGAGTGGAAGCAAAGAACCCCGCTCTGCTCTCGAGTCGCGACGGGTATCTCTTGGAGCTCACTGGGTGGACTAAAAGGAGTCAAGCCTCCTGAGGCGTTTTGGAGAGAGGTCGCGAGATTGGTCTCTAGGCCATGCAGGAGACGAAGGCCCTCATCTCGCGATGACGGGGGAGTCTTGGGGTTGTTCTCGAGCGGCGGCCCCAGTGTGTGCTTTCTCGCGAGGTACGACGGCGAGGTCAGTGAGCCTCTCGTGGGGCGCCAGGGAAGTCGGGTCTCCATGCGAGTGGCGAGGGCGAGCGCGTCATTGCTCTCGAGCCATGGTAGGGTGCCGGGGACCAGCCCCGGCTGATCCAGGGTATTCGAAGGAGAGACGGCGTAGGCGAAGATCAGGAAACCACTGCTTAATTAAATGTTAATTAAGGATATAAAGAGTAATAGAATGAGGATAGCTCAGTGAGGAAATTCAGTGGCGAAAAGAGGCTGAATAATTCAGCCAGAAGGTAAGAGAAAGAACCACATGGTGAGACCAAGTTTCAGTGAACAAGGCCCGCACTTTATTTTTCAAAGTAGTTTTTATACCTTAAGTTATGCATAGAGGATAATGGGGGAAGGGGTAGAGTCTTGCAGCAAACCAGGCTTTCTTCCTGCAAACTTATCATATGCAAAAGCTTAGGTGATTTGCATCATCTTCTGGCCCGGAGGCCTGTTAACATTTTAAGACCTTTTCTTCAGAAAACTTATTTTTCTCTAAAGGTGGTTGGTCAGGAGCCACCCTCCAAAAAAGCATTAGATAAAGTTGCATTCCTACAGAGCAAAGGTGTGGTGGGCTATAACAAGAAAAAGAATTAACTCAAGGGTCCCAGGTTACAAACATTAAAGCTACTACTTACACCAATTATATTAATCAATACACTGCCAGGGACACAGCAGGTAAGGGATATGGAAACTTAGCAGCAAACAATGGCCCAACAAGTGAAAAACCATTCACCAATACAATTTCTAATCAATCTTGTAACTACTCAAAAGAATCTGTGTTTAGACAGTTTAGAACATCTCCTGCCTCTCACAGTTGGGAGGCTCTGAACAATCACATGTGGCCGGAAAAACCTATTCAGGCAGGCTAGAGGATTTCCAAAGGAGTTTGTAGGTTAAACACTGTCACACCCAGGAATTATTAACTGGAACTGTAAGCTAACTCTTTTTTCAGAGAGAGGTAGTGGGGGAGAGCCCCCGTAAAGTCAGAGGTTTAGGTGAAAGCACAAGCAGAAAGTAGGCAGACTCTGGTTTTGGGGGTATATGCTCGAGAATTTCCAGGGGGACTCCTGAAGCTCGATCCCGCCTTTGCGTATGCCGAGCCTCCTTCCTCATGACCTTTGTCATGGGCGGAGTTCCTCACTGGCTCCCAGCAGTGATAGAATTCCAGTGGAGCTATTCCAGATCCTGAAAGATGATGCTGTGGAAAGTGCTGCACTCAATATGCAATATGCAATATGCACTCAATATGCAATATGCCGGCTCACGGCAGTAGGGGAATCTGGCCTCGAGACGTGTTGAAGAAGGTCTCTCGAGGTCTTTCTCGGGTTGAGGCAGGACACCCTGGGGTCCCTCGACTTGTGCAGGTGACCTCAGGGGGCTTCTCATGGTGGCTCTGAGAAGTCAGGGAAACTGGAGGTGGGAGGGGCCTCTCGGCACTCCACTGGGTTTGGTGCATTGGAAGAGGGCCTCATCTCCAGTTGAGGCAGGAACCTCAGGGTTCCTCTGACTTCAGACTCCGACCGCAAGGTCCCTGCAGACTTGGGACAGGAGAGTCAGGCCTCGTCTTGGGTTGAGGCATGGAACTCCGCTTGCCTCTCGAGGTGTTCCCGGGGAGACAGGCCACTTGTCGAGCGGTATTTGGAACCTGGGGGTCTTTTCCCGACGATGCACGGGCGAGTCACTGCCCCTTCGTGTTGACTTCATTCACAGGGTGGAGTTCGAAGAGGTGTCCGGGCATCGGGTTCTTATCAAGAGGGGACCGGGAAATCGGGGTCCTTCGGAATGTGGAACCACCCACGAGGCCACGTCTGGAATGTCGTCGTGAGACCGGCCTCATCCTGAGGTGCGACCGGAAGGCCGGGAACCCCTTCCAGACAAAGCAGGGGAGTCGACCCTCCTGTCCAGATCAGGAGGGTAGAAGGGGCTCAGAGGAAGTGGTGCGGGAAATCCTCGGTGTTCCTCTTGAGGGAGACCGGGATGTCGGGGCACTTTGTGGGTCGCATCAAGGGTGCCAAGTACCGTTTCGACCTCCAATACCTAACGTGGGACTTCTCCTGAGACACTGTAGCGGGAAAGGGCTTCATCTTGCGATGACGGGGGAACCACGTGGATTTTCTCGAGTTGCAGCGGGATTCTCGAGTTACGACGGGGAATTCAGGATGCCTCTTGTGTTGGCCCAGGGAAGTCCAATCTTCCATTCGAGTTGCGAAGGAAAGCTGGGGATTGCTCTCGAGTGACTGCAGGGCCAATAGAACTCATCTAGGCTTGTGTCCAGAAGCCAATGTTCCTCTCCAGGGGCGAAAGGGATCTCGGGGTTGCATTCCAGACGCACCCGGGGAGACAGGCATCCATCTCGAGTGGGAGCAAAGAACCCCGCTCTGCTCTTGAGTCGCGACGGGTATCTCTTGGAGCTCACTGGGTGGACTAAAGGGAGTCAAGCCTCCTGAGGCGTTTGGAGAGAGGTCGAGAGACTGGTCTCTAGGCCATACAGGAGACGAAGGCCCTCAAGTCGCGATGACGGGGGAGGCTCGGGGTTGTTCTCGAGCGGCGGCCCCAGTGTGCGGTTTCTCGCGAGGTACGACGGCGAGGTCAGTGAGCCTCTCGTGGGGCGGCAAGGAAGTCGGGTCTCCATGCGAATGGCGAGGGGGAGCGCGTCTTTACTCTCAAGTCATAGTAGGGGAATCTGGCCTCGAGACGTGTTGAAGAAGGTCTCTCGAGGTCTTTCTCGGGTTGAGGCAGGACACCCTGGGGTCCCTCGACTTGTGCAGGTGACCTCAGGGGGCTTCTCATGGTGGCTCTGAGAAGTCAGGGAAACTGGAGGTGGGAGGGGCCTCTCGGCACACCACTGGGTTTGGTGCATTGGAAGAGGGCCTCATCTCCAGTTGAGGCAGGAACCTCAGGGTTCCTCGGAATGTGGACGCACCCACGAGGCCACGTCTGGAATGTCGTCGTGAGACCGGCCTCATCCTGAGGTGCGACCGGAAGGTCGGGAACCCCTTCCAAACAAAGCAGCGGAGTCGACCCTCCTGTCCAGATCAGGAGGGTAGAAGGGGCTCAGAGGACGTGGTGCCGGAAAACCTCGGTGTTCCTCTTGAGGGAGACCGGGATGTCGGGGAACTTTGTGGGTCGCATGAAGGGTGACAAGTACCGTTTCGACCTCCAATAACTAACGTGGGACTTCTCCTGAGACACTGTAGCGGGAAAGGGCTTCATCTTGCGATGACGGGGGAACCACGTGGATTTTCTCGAGTTGCAGCGGGATTCTCGAGTTACGATGGGGAACTCAGGATGCCTCTTGTGTTGGCCCAGGGAAGTCCAATCTTCCATTCGAGTTGCGAAGGAAAGCTGGGGATTGCTCTCGAGTGACTGCAGGGCCAATAGACCTCATCTAGGCTTGTGTCCAGAAGCCAATCTTCCTCTCCGGGGCGAAAGGGATCTCGGGGTTGCATTCCAGACGCACCCGGGGAGACAGGCATCCATCTCGAGTGGAAGCAAAGAACCCCGCTCTGCTCTCGAGTCGCGACGGGTATCTCTTGGAGCTCACTGGGTGGACTAAAGGGAGTCAAGCCTCCTGAGGCGTTTGGAGAGAGGTCGCGAGATTGGTCTCTAGGCCATGCAGGAGACGAAGGCCCTCATCTCGCGATGACGGGGGAGTCTTGGGGTTGTTCTCGAGCGGCGGCCCCAGTGTGTGCTTTCTCGCGAGGTACGACGGCGAGGTCAGTGAGCCTCTCGTGGGGCGCCAGGGAAGTCGGGTCTCCATGCGAGTGGCGAGGGCGAGCGCGTCATTGCTCTCGAGCCATGGTAGGGTGCCGGGGACCAGCCCCGGCTGATCCAGGGTATTCGAAGGAGAGACGGCGTAGGCGAAGATCAGGAAACCACTGCTTAATTAAATGTTAATTAAGGATATAAAGAGTAATAGAATGAGGATAGCTCAGTGAGGAAATTCAGTGGCGAAAAGAGGCTGAATAATTCAGCCAGAAGGTAAGAGAAAGAACCACATGGTGAGACCAAGTTTCAGTGAACAAGGCCCGCACTTTATTTTTCAAAGTAGTTTTTATACCTTAAGTTATGCATAGAGGATAATGGGGGAAGGGGTAGAGTCTTGCAGCAAACCAGGCTTTCTTCCTGCAAACTTATCATATGCAAAAGCTTAGGTGATTTGCATCATCTTCTGGCCCGGAGGCCTGTTAACATTTTAAGACCTTTTCTTCAGAAAACTTATTTTTCTCTAAAGGTGGTTGGTCAGGAGCCACCCTCCAAAAAGCATTAGATAAAGTTGCATTCCTACAGAGCAAAGGTGTGGTGGGCTATAACAAGAAAAAGAATTAACTCAAGGGTCCCAGGTTACAAACATTAAAGCTACTACTTACACCAATTATATTAATCAATACACTGCCAGGGACACAGCAGGTAAGGGATATGGAAACTTAGCAGCAAACAATGGCCCAACAAGTGAAAAACCATTCACCAATACAATTTCTAATCAATCTTGTAACTACTCAAAAGAATCTGTGTTTAGACAGTTTAGAACATCTCCTGCCTCTCACAGTTGGGAGGCTCTGAACAATCACATGTGGCCGGAAAAACCTATTCAGGCAGGCTAGAGGATTTCCAAAGGAGTTTGTAGGTTAAACACTGTCACACCCAGGAATTATTAACTGGAACTGTAAGCTAACTCTTTTTCCAGAGAGAGGTAGTGGGGGAGAGCCCCCGTAAAGTCAGAGGTTTAGGTGAAAGCACAAGCAGAAAGTAGGCAGACTCTGGTTTTGGGGGTATATGCTCTAGAATTTCCAGGGGGACTCCTGAAGCTCGATCCCGCCTTTGCGTATGCCGAGCCTCCTTCCTCATGACCTTTGTCATGGGCGGAGTTCCTCACTGGCTCCCAGCAGTGATAGAATTCCAGTGGAGCTATTCCAGATCCTGAAAGATGATGCTGTGGAAAGTGCTGCACTCAATATGCAATATGCAATATGCACTCAATATGCAATATGCCGGCTCACGGCAGTAGGGGAATCTGGCCTCGAGACGTGTTGAAGAAGGTCTCTCGAGGTCTTTCTCGGGTTGAGGCAGGACACCCTGGGGTCCCTCGACTTGTGCAGGTGACCTCAGGGGGCTTCTCATGGTGGCTCTGAGAAGTCAGGGAAACTGGAGGTGGGAGGGGCCTCTCGGCACTCCACTGGGTTTGGTGCATTGGAAGAGGGCCTCATCTCCAGTTGAGGCAGGAACCTCAGGGTTCCTCTGACTTCAGACTCCGACCGCAAGGTCCCTGCAGACTTGGGACAGGAGAGTCAGGCCTCGTCTTGGGTTGAGGCATGGAACTCCGCTTGCCTCTCGAGGTGTTCCCGGGGAGACAGGCCACTTGTCGAGCGGTATTTGGAACCTGGGGGTCTTTTCCCGACGATGCACGGGCGAGTCACTGCCCCTTCGTGTTGACTTCATTCACAGGGTGGAGTTCGAAGAGGTGTCCGGGCATCGGGTTCTTATCAAGAGGGGACCGGGAAATCGGGGTCCTTCGGAATGTGGAACCACCCACGAGGCCACGTCTGGAATGTCGTCGTGAGACCGGCCTCATCCTGAGGTGCGACCGGAAGGCCGGGAACCCCTTCCAGACAAAGCAGGGGAGTCGACCCTCCTGTCCAGATCAGGAGGGTAGAAGGGGCTCAGAGGAAGTGGTGCGGGAAATCCTCGGTGTTCCTCTTGAGGGAGACCGGGATGTCGGGGCACTTTGTGGGTCGCATCAAGGGTGCCAAGTACCGTTTCGACCTCCAATACCTAACGTGGGACTTCTCCTGAGACACTGTAGCGGGAAAGGGCTTCATCTTGCGATGACGGGGGAACCACGTGGATTTTCTCGAGTTGCAGCGGGATTCTCGAGTTACGACGGGGAATTCAGGATGCCTCTTGTGTTGGCCCAGGGAAGTCCAATCTTCCATTCGAGTTGCGAAGGAAAGCTGGGGATTGCTCTCGAGTGACTGCAGGGCCAATAGAACTCATCTAGGCTTGTGTCCAGAAGCCAATGTTCCTCTCCAGGGGCGAAAGGGATCTCGGGGTTGCATTCCAGACGCACCCGGGGAGACAGGCATCCATCTCGAGTGGGAGCAAAGAACCCCGCTCTGCTCTTGAGTCGCGACGGGTATCTCTTGGAGCTCACTGGGTGGACTAAAGGGAGTCAAGCCTCCTGAGGCGTTTGGAGAGAGGTCGAGAGACTGGTCTCTAGGCCATACAGGAGACGAAGGCCCTCAAGTCGCGATGACGGGGGAGGCTCGGGGTTGTTCTCGAGCGGCGGCCCCAGTGTGCGGTTTCTCGCGAGGTACGACGGCGAGGTCAGTGAGCCTCTCGTGGGGCGGCAAGGAAGTCGGGTCTCCATGCGAATGGCGAGGGGGAGCGCGTCTTTACTCTCAAGTCATAGTAGGGGAATCTGGCCTCGAGACGTGTTGAAGAAGGTCTCTCGAGGTCTTTCTCGGGTTGAGGCAGGACACCCTGGGGTCCCTCGACTTGTGCAGGTGACCTCAGGGGGCTTCTCATGGTGGCTCTGAGAAGTCAGGGAAACTGGAGGTGGGAGGGGCCTCTCGGCACACCACTGGGTTTGGTGCATTGGAAGAGGGCCTCATCTCCAGTTGAGGCAGGAACCTCAGGGTTCCTCGGAATGTGGACGCACCCACGAGGCCACGTCTGGAATGTCGTCGTGAGACCGGCCTCATCCTGAGGTGCGACCGGAAGGTCGGGAACCCCTTCCAAACAAAGCAGCGGAGTCGACCCTCCTGTCCAGATCAGGAGGGTAGAAGGGGCTCAGAGGACGTGGTGCCGGAAAACCTCGGTGTTCCTCTTGAGGGAGACCGGGATGTCGGGGCACTTTGTGGGTCGCATCAAGGGTGACAAGTACCGATTCGAACTCCAATTCCTAAAGTGGGACTTCACCTGAGACGCTGTAGCGGCACAGGGCAACATTTTGCGATGACGGGGGAACCACGTGGTTTTTCTCGAGGTGTAGCAGGATTCTCGAATTACGACGGGGAATTCAGGATGCCTCTTGTGTAGGCCCAGGGAAGTCCAATCTTCCATTCGAGTTGCGAAGGAAAGCTGGGGATTGCTCTCGAGTGACTGCAGGGCCAATAGACCTCATCTAGGCTTGTGTCCAGAAGCCAGTGTTCCTCTCCAGGGGCGACAGGGATTTCGGGGTTGCATTCCAGACACACCCGGGGAGACAGGCATCCATCTCGAGTGGAAGCAAAGAACCCCGCTCTGCTCTCGAGTCGCGACGGGTATCTCTTGGAGCTCACTGGGTGGACTAAAGGGAGTCAAGCCTCCTGAGGCTTTTGGAGAGAGGTCGCGAGATTGGTCTCTAGGCCATGCAGGAGACGAAGGCCCTCATCTCGCGATGACGGGGGAGTCTTGGGGTTGTTCTCGAGCGGCGGCCCCAGTGTGCGCTTTCTCACGAGGTACGACGGCGAGGTCAGTGAGCCTCTCGTGGGGCGCCAGGGAAGTCGGGTCTCCATGCGAGTGGCGAGGGCGAGCGCGTCATTGCTCTCGAGCCATGGTAGGGTGCCGGGGACCAGCCCCGGCTGATCCAGGGTATTCGAAGGAGAGACGGCGTAGGCGAAGATCAGGAAACCACTGCTTAATTAAATGTTAATTAAGGATATAAAGAGTAATAGAATGAGGATAGCTCAGTGAGGAAATTCAGTGGCGAAAAGAGGCTGAATAATTCAGCCAGAAGGTAAGAGAAAGAACGACATGGTGAGACCAAGTTTCGGTGAACAATGCCCGCACTTTATTTTTCAAAGTAGTTTTTATACCTTAAGTTATGCATAGAGGATAATGGGGGAAGGGGTAGAGTCTTGCAGCAAACCAGGCTTTCTTCCTGCAAACTTATCATATGCAAATCTTAGGTGATTTGCATCATCTTCTGGCCCGGAGGCCTGTTAACATTTTAAGACCTTTTCTTCAGAAAACTTATTTTTCTCTAAAGGTGGTTGGTCAGGAGCCACCCTCCAAAAAGCATTAGATAAAGTTGCATTCCTACAGAGCAAAGGTGTGGTGGGCTATAACAAGAAAAAGAATTAACTCAAGGGTCCCAGGTTACAAACATTAAAGCTACTACTTACACCAATTATATTAATCAATACACTGCCAGGGACACAGCAGGTAAGGGATATGGAAACTTAGCAGCAAACAATGGCCCAACAAGTGAAAAACCATTCACCAATACAATTTCTAATCAATCTTGTAACTACTCAAAAGAATCTGTGTTTAGACAGTTTAGAACATCTCCTGCCTCTCACAGTTGGGAGGCTCTGAACAATCACATGTGGCCGGAAAAACCTATTCAGGCAGGCTAGAGGATTTCCAAAGGAGTTTGTAGGTTAAACACTGTCACACCCAGGAATTATTAACTGGAACTGTAAGCTAACTCTTTTTCCAGAGAGAGGTAGTGGGGGAGACCCCCCGTAAAGTCAGAGGTTTAGGTGAAAGCACAAGCAGAAAGTAGGCAGACTCTGGTTTTGGGGGTATATGCTCTAGAATTTCCAGGGGGACTCCTGAAGCTCGATCCCGCCTTTGCGTATGCCGAGCCTCCTTCCTCATGACCTTTGTCATGGGCGGAGTTCCTCACTGGCTCCCAGCAGTGATAGAATTCCAGTGGAGCTATTCCAGATCCTGAAAGATGATGCTGTGGAAAGTGCTGCACTCAATATGCAATATGCAATATGCACTCAATATGCAATATGCCGGCTCACGGCAGTAGGGGAATCTGGCCTCGAGACGTGTTGAAGAAGGTCTCTCGAGGTCTTTCTCGGGTTGAGGCAGGACACCCTGGGGTCCCTCGACTTGTGCAGGTGACCTCAGGGGGCTTCTCATGGTGGCTCTGAGAAGTCAGGGAAACTGGAGGTGGGAGGGGCCTCTCGGCACTCCACTGGGTTTGGTGCATTGGAAGAGGGCCTCATCTCCAGTTGAGGCAGGAACCTCAGGGTTCCTCTGACTTCAGACTCCGACCGCAAGGTCCCTGCAGACTTGGGACAGGAGAGTCAGGCCTCGTCTTGGGTTGAGGCATGGAACTCCGCTTGCCTCTCGAGGTGTTCCCGGGGAGACAGGCCACTTGTCGAGCGGTATTTGGAACCTGGGGGTCTTTTCCCGACGATGCACGGGCGAGTCACTGCCCCTTCGTGTTGACTTCATTCACAGGGTGGAGTTCGAAGAGGTGTCCGGGCATCGGGTTCTTATCAAGAGGGGACCGGGAAATCGGGGTCCTTCGGAATGTGGAACCACCCACGAGGCCACGTCTGGAATATCGTCGTGAGACCGGCCTCATCCTGAGGTGCGACCGGAAGGCCGGGAACCCCTTCCAGACAAAGCAGGGGAGTCGACCCTCCTGTCCAGATCAGGAGGGTAGAAGGGGCTCAGAGGAAGTGGTGCGGGAAAACCTCGGTGTTCCTCTTGAGGGAGACCGGGATGTCGGGGCACTTTGTGGGTCGCATCAAGGGTGCCAAGTACCGTTTCGACCTCCAATACCTAACGTGGGACTTCTCCTGAGACACTGTAGCGGGAAAGGGCTTCATCTTGCGATGACGGGGGAACCACGTGGATTTTCTCGAGTTGCAGCGGGATTCTCGAGTTACGACGGGGAATTCAGGATGCCTCTTGTGTTGGCCCAGGGAAGTCCAATCTTCCATTCGAGTTGCGAAGGAAAGCTGGGGATTGCTCTCGAGTGACTGCAGGGCCAATAGAACTCATCTAGGCTTGTGTCCAGAAGCCAATGTTCCTCTCCAGGGGCGAAAGGGATCTCGGGGTTGCATTCCAGATGCACCCGGGGAGACAGGCATCCATCTCGAGTGGGAGCAAAGAACCCCGCTCTGCTCTTGAGTCGCGACGGGTATCTCTTGGAGCTCACTGGGTGGACTAAAGGGAGTCAAGCCTCCTGAGGCGTTTGGAGAGAGGTCGAGAGACTGGTCTCTAGGCCATACAGGAGACGAAGGCCCTCAAGTCGCGATGACGGGGGAGGCTCGGGGTTGTTCTCGAGCGGCGGCCCCAGTGTGCGGTTTCTCGCGAGGTACGACGGCGAGGTCAGTGAGCCTCTCGTGGGGCGGCAAGGAAGTCGGGTCTCCATGCGAATGGCGAGGGGGAGCGCGTCTTTACTCTCAAGTCATAGTAGGGGAATCTGGCCTCGAGACGTGTTGAAGAAGGTCTCTCGAGGTCTTTCTCGGGTTGAGGCAGGACACCCTGGGGTCCCTCGACTTGTGCAGGTGACCTCAGGGGGCTTCTCATGGTGGCTCTGAGAAGTCAGGGAAACTGGAAGTGGGAGGGGCCTCTCGGCACTCCACTGGGTTTGGTGCATTGGAAGAGGGCCTCATCTCCAGTTGAGGCAGGAACCTCAGGGTTCCTCTGACTTCAGACTCCGACCGCAAGGTCCCTGCAGACTTGGGACAGGAGAGTCAGGCCTCGTCTTGGGTTGAGGCATGGAACTCCGCTTGCCTCTCGAGGTGTTCCCGGGGAGACAGGCCACTTGTCGAGCGGTATTTGGAACCTGGGGGTCTTTTCCCGACGATGCACGGGCGAGTCACTGCCCCTTCGTGTTGACTTCATTCACAGGGTGGAGTTCGAAGAGGTGTCCGGGCATCGGGTTCTTATCAAGAGGGGACTGGGAAATCGGGGTCCTTCGGAATGTGGAACCACCCACGAGGCCACGTCTGGAATGTCGTCGTGAGACCGGCCTCATCCTGAGGTGCGACCGGAAGGTCGGGAACCCCTTCCAGACAAAGCAGGGGAGTCGACCCTCCTGTCCAGATCAGGAGGGTAGAAGAGGCTCAGAGGAAGTGTTGCCGGAAAACTTCGGTGTTCCTCTCGAGGGAGACCGGGATGTCGGTGCACTTTGTGGGTCGCATCAAGGGTGACAAGTACCGATTCGAACTCCAATTCCTAAAGTGGGACTTCACCTGAGACGCTGTAGCGGCACAGGGCAACATTTTGCGATGACGGGGGAACCACGTGGTTTTTCTCGAGGTGTAGCAGGATTCTCGAATTACGACGGGGAATTCAGGATGCCTCTTGTGTAGGCCCAGGGAAGTCGAATCTTCCATTCCAGTTGCGAAGGAAAGCTGGGGATTGCTCTCGAGTGACTGCAGGGCCAATAGACCTCATCTAGGCTTGTGTCCAGAAGCCAGTGTTCCTCTCCAGGGGCGACAGGGATTTCGGGGTTGCATTCCAGACACACCCGGGGAGACAGGCATTCATCTCGAGTGGCAGCAAAGAACCCCGCTCTGCTCTCGAGTCGCGACGGGTATTTCTTGGAGCTCACTGGGTGGACTAAAGGGAGTCAAGCCTCCTGAGGCTTTTGGAGAGAGGTCGCGAGATTGGTCTCTAGGCCATGCAGGAGACGAAGGCCCTCATCTCGCGATGACGGGGGAGTCTTGGGGTTGTTCTCGAGCGGCGGCCCCAGTGTGCGCTTTCTCACGAGGTACGACGGCGAGGTCAGTGAGCCTCTCGTGGGGCGCCAGGGAAGTCGGGCCTCCATGCGAGTGGCGAGGGCGAGCGCGTCATTGCTCTCGAGCCATGGTAGGGTGCCGGGGACCAGCCCCGGCTGATCCAGGGTATTCGAAGGAGAGACGGCGTAGGCGAAGATCAGGAAACCACTGCTTAATTAAATGTTAATTAAGGATATAAAGAGTAATAGAATGAGGATAGCTTAGTGAGGAAATTCAGTGGCGAAAAGAGGCTGAATAATTCAGCCAGAAGGTAAGAGAAAGAACGACATGGTGAGACCAAGTTTCGGTGAACAAGGCCCGCACTTTATTTTTCAAAGCAGTTTTTATACCTTAAGTTATGCATAGAGGATAATGGGGGAAGGGGTAGAGTCTTGCAGCAAACCAGGCTTTCTTCCTGCAAACTTATCATATGCAAATCTTAGATGATTTGCATCATCTTCTGGCCCGGAGGCCTGTTAACATTTTAAGACCTTTTCTTCAGAAAACTTATTTTTCTCTAAAGGTGGTTGGTCAGGAGCCACCCTCCAAAAAAGCATTAGATAAAGTTGCATTCCTACAGAGCAAAGGTGTGGTGGGCTATAACAAGAAAAAGAATTAACTCAAGGGTCCCAGGTTACAAACATTAAAGCTACTACTTACACCAATTATATTAATCAATACACTGCCAGGGACTCAGCAGGTAAGGGATATGGAAACTTAGCAGCAAACAATGGCCCAACAAGTGAAAAACCATTCACCAATACAATTTCTAATCAATCTTGTAACTACTCAAAAGAATCTGTGTTTAGACAGTTTAGAACATCTCCTGCCTCTCACAGTTGGGAGGCTCTGAACAATCACATGTGGCCGGAAAAACCTATTCAGGCAGGCTAGAGGATTTCCAAAGGAGTTTGTAGGTTAAACACTGTCACACCCAGGAATTATTAACTGGAACTGTAAGCTAACTCTTTTTCAGAGAGAGGTAGTGGGGGAGAGCCCCCGTAAAGTCAGAGGTTTAGGTGAAAGCACAAGCAGAAAGTAGGCAGACTCTGGTTTGGGGGGTATATGCTCGAGAATTTCCAGGGGGACTCCTGAAGCTCGATCCCGCCTTTGCGTATGCCGAGCCTCCTTCCTCATGACCTTTGTCATGGGCAGAGTTCCTCACTGGCTCCCAGCAGTGATAGAATTCCAGTGGAGCTATTCCAGATCCTGAAAGATGATTCTGTGGAAAGTGCTGCACTCAATATGCAATATGCAATATGCACTCAATATGCAATATGCCGGCTCACGGCAGTAGGGGAATCTGGCCTCGAGACGTGTTGAAGAAGGTCTCTCGAGGTCTTTCTCGGGTTGAGGCAGGACACCCTGGGGTCCCTCGACTTGTGCAGGTGACCTCAGGGGGCTTCTCATGGTGGCTCTGAGAAGTCAGGGAAACTGGAGGTGGGAGGGGCCTCTCGGCACTCCACTGGGTTTGGTGCATTGGAAGAGGGCCTCATCTCCAGTTGAGGCAGGAACCTCAGGGTTCCTCTGACTTCAGACTCCGACCGCAAGGTCCCTGCAGACTTGGGACAGGAGAGTCAGGCCTCGTCTTGGGTTGAGGCATGGAACTCCGCTTGCCTCTCGAGGTGTTCCCGGGGAGACAGGCCACTTGTCGAGCGGTATTTGGAACCTGGGGGTCTTTTCCCGACGATGCACGGGCGAGTCACTGCCCCTTCGTGTTGACTTCATTCACAGGGTGGAGTTCGAAGAGGTGTCCGGGCATCGGGTTCTTATCAAGAGGGGACCGGGAAATCGGGGTCCTTCGGAATGTGGAACCACCCACGAGGCCACGTCTGGAATGTCGTCGTGAGACCGGCCTCATCCTGAGGTGCGACCGGAAGGCCGGGAACCCCTTCCAGACAAAGCAGGGGAGTCGACCCTCCTGTCCAGATCAGGAGGATAGAAGGGGCTCAGAGGAAGTGGTGCGGGAAAACCTCGGTGTTCCTCTTGAGGGAGACCGGGATGTCGGGGCACTTTGTGGGTCGCATCAAGGGTGCCAAGTACCGTTTCGACCTCCAATACCTAACGTGGGACTTCTCCTGAGACACTGTAGCGGGAAAGGGCTTCATCTTGCGATGATGGGGGAACCACGTGGATTTTCTCGAGTTGCAGCGGGATTCTCGAGTTACGACGGGGAATTCAGGATGCCTCTTGTGTTGGCCCAGGAAGTCCAATCTTCCATTCGAGTTGCGAAGGAAAGCTGGGGATTGCTCTCGAGTGACTGCAGGGCCAATAGAACTCATCTAGGCTTGTGTCCAGAAGCCAATGTTCCTCTCCAGGGGCGAAAGGGATCTCGGGGTTGCATTCCAGACGCACCCGGGGAGACAGGCATCCATCTCGAGTGGGAGCAAAGAACCCCGCTCTGCTCTTGAGTCGCGACGGGTATCTCTTGGAGCTCACTGGGTGGACTAAAGGGAGTCAAGCCTCCTGAGGCGTTTGGAGAGAGGTCGAGAGACTGGTCTCTAGGCCATACAGGAGACGAAGGCCCTCAAGTCGCGATGACGGGGGAGGCTCGGGGTTGTTCTCGAGCGGCGGCCCCAGTGTGCGGTTTCTCGCGAGGTACGACGGCGAGGTCAGTGAGCCTCTCGTGGGGCGGCAAGGAAGTCGGGTCTCCATGCGAATGGCGAGGGGGAGCGCATCTTTACTCTCAAGTCATAGTAGGGGAATCTGGCCTCGAGACGTGTTGAAGAAGGTCTCTCGAGGTCTTTCTCGGGTTGAGGCAGGACACCCTGGGGTCCCTCGACTTGTGCAGGTGACCTCAGGGGGCTTCTCATGGTGGCTCTGAGAAGTCAGGGAAACTGGAGGTGGGAGGGGCCTCTCGGCACTCCACTGGGTTTGGTGCATTGGAAGAGGGCCTCATCTCCAGTTGAGGCAGGAACCTCAGGGTTCCTCTGACTTCAGACTCTGACCGCAAGGTCCCTGCAGACTTGGGACAGGAGAGTCAGGCCTCGTCTTGGGTTGAGGCATGGAACTCCGCTTGCCTCTCGAGGTGTTCCCGGGGAGACAGGCCACTTGTCGAGCGGTATTTGGAACCTGGGGGTCTTTTCCCGACGATGCACGGGCGAGTCACTGCCCCTTCGTGTTGACTTCATTCACAGGGTGGAGTTCGAAGAGGTGTCCGGGCATCGGGTTCTTATCAAGAGGGGACCGGGAAATCGGGGTCCTTCGGAATGTGGAACCACCCACGAGGCCACGTCTGGAATGTCGTCGTGAGACCGGCCTCATCCTGAGGTGCGACCGGAAGGTCGGGAACCCCTTCCAGACAAAGCAGGGGAGTCGACCCTCCTGTCCAGATCAGGAGGGTAGAAGGGGCTCAGAGGAAGTGGTGCGAGAAAACCTCGGTGTTCCTCTTGAGGGAGACCGTGATGTCGGGGCACTTTGTGGGTCGCATCAAGGGTGCCAAGTACCGTTTCGACCTCCAATACCTAACGTGGGACTTCTCCTGAGACACTGTAGCGGGAAAGGGCTTCATCTTGCGATGACGGGGTAACCACGTGGATTTTCTCGAGTTGCAGCGGGATTCTCGAGTTACGACGGGGAATTCAGGATGCCTCTTGTGTTGGCCCAGGGAAGTCCAATCTTCCATTCGAGTTGCGAAGGAAAGCTGGGGATTGCTCTCGAGTGACTGCAGGGCCAATAGAACTCATCTAGGCTTGTGTCCAGAAGCCAATGTTCCTCTCCAGGGGCGAAAGGGATCTCGGGGTTGCATTCCAGACGCACCCGGGGAGACAGGCATCCATCTCGAGTGGGAGCAAAGAACCCCGCTCTGCTCTTGAGTCGCGACGGGTATCTCTTGGAGCTCACTGGGTGGACTAAAGGGAGTCAAGCCTCCTGAGGCGTTTGGAGAGAGGTCGAGAGACTGGTCTCTAGGCCATACAGGAGACGAAGGCCCTCAAGTCGCGATGACGGGGGAGGCTCGGGGTTGTTCTCGAGCGGCGGCCCCAGTGTGCGGTTTCTCGCGAGGTACGACGGCGAGGTCAGTGAGCCTCTCGTGGGGCGGCAAGGAAGTCGGGTCTCCATGCGAATGGCGAGGGGGAGCGCGTCTTTACTCTCAAGTCATAGTAGGGGAATCTGGCCTCGAGACGTGTTGAAGAAGGTCTCTCGAGGTCTTTCTCGGGTTGAGGCAGGACACCCTGGGGTCCCTCGACTTGTGCAGGTGACCTCAGGGGGCTTCTCATGGTGGCTCTGAGAAGTCAGGGAAACTGGAGGTGGGAGGGGCCTCTCGGCACTCCACTCGGTTTGGTGCATTGGAAGAGGGCCTCATCTCCAGTTGAGGCAGGAACCTCAGGGTTCCTCTGACTTCAGACTCCGACCGCAAGGTCCCTGCAGACTTGGGACAGGAGAGTCAGGCCTCGTCTTGGGTTGAGGCATGGAACTCCGCTTGCCTCTCGAGGTGTTCCCGGGGAGACAGGCCACTTGTCGAGCGGTATTTGGAACCTGGGGGTCTTTTCCCGACGATGCACGGGCGAGTCACTGCCCCTTCGTGTTGACTTCATTCACAGGGTGGAGTTCGAAGAGGTGTCCGGGCATCGGGTTCTTATCAAGAGGGGACCGGGAAATCGGGGTCCTTCGGAATGTGGAACCACCCACGAGGCCACGTCTGGAATGTCGTCGTGAGACCGGCCTCATCCTGAGGTGCGACCGGAAGGCCGGGAACCCCTTCCAGACAAAGCAGGGGAGTCGACCCTCCTGTCCAGATCAGGAGGGTAGAAGGGGCTCAGAGGAAGTGGTGCGGGAAAACCTCGGTGTTCCTCTTGAGGGAGACCGGGATGTCGGGGCACTTTGTGGGTCGCATCAAGGGTGCCAAGTACCGTTTCGACCTCCAATACCTAACGTGGGACTTCTCCTGAGACACTGTAGCGGGAAAGGGCTTCATCTTGCGATGACGGGGGAGCCACGTGGATTTTCTCGAGTTGCAGCGGGATTCTCGAGTTACGACGGGGAATTCAGGATGCCTCTTGTGTTGGCCCAGGGAAGTCCAATCTTCCATTCGAGTTGCGAAGGAAAGCTGGGGATTGCTCTCGAGTGACTGCAGGGCCAATAGAACTCATCTAGGCTTGTGTCCAGAAGCCAATGTTCCTCTCCAGGGGCGAAAGGGATCTCGGGGTTGCATTCCAGACGCACCCGGGGAGACAGGCATCCATCTCGAGTGGGAGCAAAGAACCCCGCTCTGCTCTTGAGTCGCGACGGGTATCTCTTGGAGCTCACTGGGTGGACTAAAGGGAGTCAAGCCTCCTGAGGCGTTTGGAAAGAGGTCGAGAGACTGGTCTCTAGGCCATACAGGAGACGAAGGCCCTCAAGTCGCGATGACGGGGGAGGCTCGGGGTTGTTCTCGAGCGGCGGCCCCAGTGTGCGGTTTCTCGCGAGGTACGACGGCGAGGTCAGTGAGCCTCTCGTGGGGCGGCAAGGAAGTCGGGTCTCCATGCGAATGGCGAGGGGGAGCGCGTCTTTACTCTCAAGTCATAGTAGGGGAATCTGGCCTCGAGACGTGTTGAAGAAGGTCTCTCGAGGTCTTTCTCGGGTTGAGGCAGGACACCCTGGGGTCCCTCGACTTGTGCAGGTGACCTCAGGGGGCTTCTCATGGTGGCTCTGAGAAGTCAGGGAAACTGGAGGTGGGAGGGGCCTCTCGGCACTCCACTCGGTTTGGTGCATTGGAAGAGGGCCTCAACTCCAGTTGAGGCAGGAACCTCAGGGTTCCTCTGACTTCAGACTCCGACCGCAAGGTCCCTGCAGACTTGGGACAGGAGAGTCAGGCCTCGTCTTGGGTTGAGGCATGGAACTCCGCTTGCCTCTCGAGGTGTTCCCGGGGAGACAGGCCACTTGTCGAGCGGTATTTGGAACCTGGGGGTCTTTTCCCGACGATGCACGGGCGAGTCACTGCCCCTTCGTGTTGACTTCATTCACAGGGTGGAGTTCGAAGAGGTGTCCGGGCATCGGGTTCTTATCAAGAGGGGACCGGGAAATCGGGGTCCTTCGGAATGTGGAACCACCCACGAGGCCACGTCTGGAATGTCGTCGTGAGACCGGCCTCATCCTGAGGTGCGACCGGAAGGCCGGGAACCCCTTCCAGACAAAGCAGGGGAGTCGACCCTCCTGTCCAGATCAGGAGGGTAGAAGAGGCTCAGAGGAAGTGTTGCCAGAAAACTTCGGTGTTCCTCTCGAGGGAGACCGGGATGTCGGGGCACTTTGTGGGTCGCATCAAGGGTGACAAGTACCGTTTCGAACTCCAATTCCTAAAGTGGGACTTCTCCTGAGACGCTGTAGCGGCACAGGGCTACATCTTGCGATGACGGGGGAACCACGTGGTTTTTCTCGAGGTGTAGCAGGATTCTCGAATTACGACGGGGAATTCAGGATGCTTCTTGTGTAGGCCCAGGGAAGTCCAATCTTCCATTCGAGTTGCGAAGGAAAGCTGGGGATTTCTCTCGAGTGACTGCAGGGCCAATAGACCTCATCTAGGCTTGTGTCCAGAAGCCAGTGTTCCTCTCCAGGGGCGACAGGGATCTCGGGGTTGCATTCCAGACACACCCGGGGAGACAGGCATCCATCTCGAGTGGAAGCAAAGAACCCCGCTCTGCTCTCGAGTCGCGACGGGTATCTCTTGGAGCTCACTGGGTGGACTAAAGGGAGTCAAGCCTCCTGAGGCTTTTGGAGAGAGGTCGCGAGATTGGTCTCTAGGCCATGCAGGAGACGAAGGCCCTCATCTCGCGATGACGGGGGAGTCTTGGGGTTGTTCTCGAGCGGCGGCCCCAGTGTGCGCTTTCTCACGAGGTACGACGGCGAGGTCAGTGAGCCTCTCGTGGGGCGCCAGGGAAGTCGGGTCTCCATGCGAGTGGCGAGGGCGAGCGCGTCATTGCTCTCGAGCCATGGTAGCGTGCCGGGGACCAGCCCCGGCTGATCCAGGGTATTCGAAGGAGAGACGGCGTAGGCGAAGATCAGGAAACCACTGCTTAATTAAATGTTAATTAAGGATATAAAGAGTAATAGAATGAGGATAGCTCAGTGAGGAAATTCAGTGGCGAAAAGAGGCTGAATAATTCAGCCAGAAGGTAAGAGAAAGAACGACATGGTGAGACCAAGTTTCGGTGAACAAGGCCCGCACTTTATTTTTCAAAGTAGTTTTTATACCTTAAGTTATGCATAGAGGATAATGGGGGAAGGGGTAGAGTCTTGCAGCAAACCAGGCTTTCTTCCTGCAAACTTATCATATGCAAAAGCTTAGGTGATTTGCATCATCTTCTGGCCCGGAGGCCTGTTAACGTTTTAAGACCTTTTCTTCAGAAAACTTATTTTTCTCTAAAGGTGGTTGGTCAGGAGCCACCCTCCAAAAAAGCAATAGATAAAGTTGCATTCCTACAGAGCAAAGGTGTGGTGGGCTATAACAAGAAAAAGAATTAACTCAAGGGTCCCAGGTTACAAACATTAAAGCTACTACTTACACCAATTATATTAATCAATACACTGCCAGGGACACAGCAGGTAAGGGATATGGAAACTTAGCAGCAAACAATGGCCTAACAAGTGAAAAACCATTCACCAATACAATTTCTAATCAATCTTGTAACTACTCAAAAGAATTTGTGTTTAGACAGTTTAGAACATCTCCTGCCTCTCACAGTTGGGAGGCTCTGAACAATCACATGTGGCCGGAAAAACCTATTCAGGCAGGCTAGAGGATTTCCAAAGGAGTTTGTAGGTTAAACACTGACACACCCAGGAATTATTAACTGGAACTGTAAGCTAACTCTTTTTTCAGAGAGAGGTAGTGGGGGAGAGCCCCCGTAAAGTCAGAGGTTTAGGTGAAAGCACAAGCAGAAAGTAGGCAGACTCTGGTTTTGGGGGTATATGCTCGAGAATTTCCAGGGGGACTCCTGAAGCTCGATCCCGCCTTTGCGTATGCCGAGCCTCCTTCCTCATGACCTTTGTCATGGGCGGAGTTCCTCACTGGCTCCCAGCAGTGATAGAATTCCAGTGGAGCTATTCCAGATCCTGAATGATGATGCTGTGGAAAGTGCTGCACTCAATATGCAATATGCAATATGCACTCAATATGCAATATGCCGGCTCACGGCAGTAGGGGAATCTGGCCTCGAGACGTGTTGAAGAAGGTCTCTCGAGGTCTTTCTCGGGTTGAGGCAGGACACCCTGGGGTCCCTCGACTTGTGCAGGTGACCTCAGGGGGCTTCTCATGGTGGCTCTGAGAAGTCAGGGAAACTGGAGGTGGGAGGGGCCTCTCGGCACTCCACTGGGTTTGGTGCATTGGAAGAGGGCCTCATCTCCAGTTGAGGCAGGAACCTCAGGGTTCCTCTGACTTCAGACTCCGACCGCAAGGTCCCTGCAGACTTGGGACAGGAGAGTCAGGCCTCGTCTTGGGTTGAGGCATGGACCTCCGCTTGCCTCTCGAGGTGTTCCCGGGGAGACAGGCCACTTGTCGAGCGGTATTTGGAACCTGGGGGTCTTTTCCCGACGATGCACGGGCGAGTCACTGCCCCTTCGTGTTGACTTCATTCACAGGGTGGAGTTCGAAGAGGTGTCCGGGCATCGGGTTCTTATCAAGAGGGGACCGGGAAATCGGGGTCCTTCGGAATGTGGAACCACCCACGAGGCCACGTCTGGAATGTCGTCGTGAGACCGGCCTCATCCTGAGGTGCGACCGGAAGGCCGGGAACCCCTTCCAGACAAAGCAGGGGAGTCGACCCTCCTGTCCAGATCAGGAGGGTAGAAGGGGCTCAGAGGAAGTGGTGCGAGAAAACCTCGGTGTTCCTCTTGAGGGAGACCGTGATGTCGGGGCACTTTGTGGGTCGCATCAAGGGTGCCAAGTACCGTTTCGACCTCCAATACCTAACGTGGGACTTCTCCTGAGACACTGTAGCGGGAAAGGGCTTCATCTTGCGATGACGGGGGAACCACGTGGATTTTCTCGAGTTGCAGCGGGATTCTCGAGTTACGACGGGGAATTCAGGATGCCTCTTGTGTTGGCCCAGGGAAGTCCAATCTTCCATTCGAGTTGCGAAGGAAAGCTGGGGATTGCTCTCGAGTGACTGCAGGGCCAATAGAACTCATCTAGGCTTGTGTCCAGAAGCCAATGTTCCTCTCCAGGGGCGAAAGGGATCTCGGGGTTGCATTCCAGATGCACCCGGGGAGACAGGCATCCATCTCGAGTGGGAGCAAAGAACCCCGCTCTGCTCTTGAGTCGCGACGGGTATCTCTTGGAGCTCACTGGGTGGACTAAAGGGAGTCAAGCCTCCTGAGGCGTTTGGAGAGAGGTCGAGAGACTGGTCTCTAGGCCATACAGGAGACGAAGGCCCTCAAGTCGCGATGACGGGGGAGGCTCGGGGTTGTTCTCGAGCGGCGGCCCCAGTGTGCGGTTTCTCGCGAGGTACGACGGCGAGGTCAGTGAGCCTCTCGTGGGGCGGCAAGGAAGTCGGGTCTCCATGCGAATGGCGAGGGGGAGCGCGTCTTTACTCTCAAGTCATAGTAGGGGAATCTGGCCTCGAGACGTGTTGAAGAAGGTCTCTCGAGGTCTTTCTCGGGTTGAGGCAGGACACCCTGGGGTCCCTCGACTTGTGCAGGTGACCTCAGGGGGCTTCTCATGGTGGCTCTGAGAAGTCAGGGAAACTGGAGGTGGGAGGGGCCTCTCGGCACTCCACTGGGTTTGGTGCATTGGAAGAGGGCCTCATCTCCAGTTGAGGCAGGAACCTCAGGGTTCCTCTGACTTCAGACTCCGACCGCAAGGTCCCTGCAGACTTGGGACAGGAGAGTCAGGCCTCGTCTTGGGTTGAGGCATGGAACTCCGCTTGCCTCTCGAGGTGTTCCCGGGGAGACAGGCCACTTGTCGAGCGGTATTTGGAACCTGGGGGTCTTTTCCCGACGATGCACGGGCGAGTCACTGCCCCTTCGTGTTGACTTCATTCACAGGGTGGAGTTCGAAGAGGTGTCCGGGCATCGGGTTCTTATCAAGAGGGGACCGGGAAATCGGGGTCCTTCGGAATGTGGAACCACCCACGAGGCCACGTCTGGAATGTCGTCGTGAGACCGGCCTCATCCTGAGGTGCGACCGGAAGGCCGGGAACCCCTTCCAGTCAAAGCAGGGGAGTCGACCCTCCTGTCCAGATCAGGAGGGTAGAAGAGGCTCAGAGGAAGTGTTGCCAGAAATCTTCGGTGTTCCTCTCGAGGGAGACCGGGATGTCGGGGCACTTTGTGGGTCGCATCAAGGGTGACAAGTACCGTTTCGAACTCCAATTCCTAAAGTGGGACTTCTCCTGAGACGCTGTAGCGGCACAGGGCTACATCTTGCGATGACGGGGGAACCACGTGGTTTTTCTCGAGGTGTAGCAGGATTCTCGAATTACGACGGGGAATTCAGGATGCTTCTTGTGTAGGCCCAGGGAAGTCCAATCTTCCATTCGAGTTGTGAAGGAAAGCTGGGGATTTCTCTCGAGTGACTGCAGGGCCAATAGACCTCATCTAGGCTTGTGTCCAGAAGCCAGTGTTCCTCTCCAGGGGCGACAGGGATCTCGGGGTTGCATTCCAGACACACCCGGGGAGACAGGCATCCATCTCGAGTGGAAGCAAAGAACCCCGCTCTGCTCTCGAGTCGCGACGGGTATCTCTTGGAGCTCACTGGGTGGACTAAAGGGAGTCAAGCCTCCTGAGGCTTTTGGAGAGAGGTCGCGAGATTGGTCTCTAGGCCATGCAGGAGACGAAGGCCCTCATCTCGCGATGACGGGGGAGTCTTGGGGTTGTTCTCGAGCGGCGGCCCCAGTGTGCGCTTTCTCACGAGGTACGACGGCGAGGTCAGTGAGCCTCTCGTGGGGCGCCAGGGAAGTCGGGTCTCCATGCGAGTGGCGAGGGCGAGCGCGTCATTGCTCTCGAGCCATGGTAGCGTGCCGGGGACCAGCCCCGGCTGATCCAGGGTATTCGAAGGAGAGACGGCGTAGGCGAAGATCAGGAAACCACTGCTTAATTAAATGTTAATTAAGGATATAAAGAGTAATAGAATGAGGATAGCTCAGTGAGGAAATTCAGTGGCGAAAAGAGGCTGAATAATTCAGCCAGAAGGTAAGAGAAAGAACGACATGGTGAGACCAAGTTTCGGTGAACAAGGCCCGCACTTTATTTTTCAAAGTAGTTTTTATACCTTAAGTTATGCATAGAGGATAATGGGGGAAGGGGTAGAGTCTTGCAGCAAACCAGGCTTTCTTCCTGCAAACTTATCATATGCAAAAGCTTAGGTGATTTGCATCATCTTCTGGCCCGGAGGCCTGTTAACGTTTTAAGACCTTTTCTTCAGAAAACTTATTTTTCTCTAAAGGTGGTTGGTCAGGAGCCACCCTCCAAAAAAGCATTAGATAAAGTTGCATTCCTACAGAGCAAAGGTGTGGTGGGCTATAACAAGAAAAAGAATTAACTCAAGGGTCCCAGGTTACAAACATTAAAGCTACTACTTACACCAATTATATTAATCAATACACTGCCAGGGACACAGCAGGTAAGGGATATGGAAACTTAGCAGCAAACAATGGCCTAACAAGTGAAAAACCATTCACCAATACAATTTCTAATCAATCTTGTAACTACTCAAAAGAATTTGTGTTTAGACAGTTTAGAACATCTCCTGCCTCTCACAGTTGGGAGGCTCTGAACAATCACATGTGGCCGGAAAAACCTATTCAGGCAGGCTAGAGGATTTCCAAAGGAGTTTGTAGGTTAAACACTGACACACCCAGGAATTATTAACTGGAACTGTAAGCTAACTCTTTTTCAGAGAGAGGTAGTGGGGGAGAGCCCCCGTAAAGTCAGAGGTTTAGGTGAAAGCACAAGCAGAAAGTAGGCAGACTCTGGTTTTGGGGGTATATGCTCGAGAATTTCCAGGGGGACTCCTGAAGCTCGATCCCGCCTTTGCGTATGCCGAGCCTCCTTCCTCATGACCTTTGTCATGGGCGGAGTTCCTCACTGGCTCCCAGCAGTGATAGAATTCCAGTGGAGCTATTCCAGATCCTGAATGATGATGCTGTGGAAAGTGCTGCACTCAATATGCAATATGCAATATGCACTCAATATGCAATATGCCGGCTCACGGCAGTAGGGGAATCTGGCCTCGAGACGTGTTGAAGAAGGTCTCTCGAGGTCTTTCTCGGGTTGAGGCAGGACACCCTGGGGTCCCTCGACTTGTGCAGGTGACCTCAGGGGGCTTCTCATGGTGGCTCTGAGAAGTCAGGGAAACTGGAGGTGGGAGGGGCCTCTCGGCACTCCACTGGGTTTGGTGCATTGGAAGAGGGCCTCATCTCCAGTTGAGGCAGGAACCTCAGGGTTCCTCTGACTTCAGACTCCGACCGCAAGGTCCCTGCAGACTTGGGACAGGAGAGTCAGGCCTCGTCTTGGGTTGAGGCATGGACCTCCGCTTGCCTCTCGAGGTGTTCCCGGGGAGACAGGCCACTTGTCGAGCGGTATTTGGAACCTGGGGGTCTTTTCCCGACGATGCACGGGCGAGTCACTGCCCCTTCGTGTTGACTTCATTCACAGGGTGGAGTTCGAAGAGGTGTCCGGGCATCGGGTTCTTATCAAGAGGGGACCGGGAAATCGGGGTCCTTCGGAATGTGGAACCACCCACGAGGCCACGTCTGGAATGTCGTCGTGAGACCGGCCTCATCCTGAGGTGCGACCGGAAGGCCGGGAACCCCTTCCAGACAAAGCAGGGGAGTCGACCCTCCTGTCCAGATCAGGAGGGTAGAAGGGCTCAGAGGAAGTGGTGCGAGAAAACCTCGGTGTTCCTCTTGAGGGAGACCGTGATGTCGGGGCACTTTGTGGGTCGCATCAAGGGTGCCAAGTACCGTTTCGACCTCCAATACCTAACGTGGGACTTCTCCTGAGACACTGTAGCGGGAAAGGGCTTCATCTTGCGATGACGGGGGAACCACGTGGATTTTCTCGAGTTGCAGCGGGATTCTCGAGTTACGACGGGGAATTCAGGATGCCTCTTGTGTTGGCCCAGGGAAGTCCAATCTTCCATTCGAGTTGCGAAGGAAAGCTGGGGATTGCTCTCGAGTGACTGCAGGGCCAATAGAACTCATCTAGGCTTGTGTCCAGAAGCCAATGTTCCTCTCCAGGGGCGAAAGGGATCTCGGGGTTGCATTCCAGACGCACCCGGGGAGACAGGCATCCATCTCGAGTGGGAGCAAAGAACCCCGCTCTGCTCTTGAGTCGCGACGGGTATCTCTTGGAGCTCACTGGGTGGACTAAAGGGAGTCAAGCCTCCTGAGGCGTTTGGAGAGAGGTCGAGAGACTGGTCTCTAGGCCATACAGGAGACGAAGGCCCTCAAGTCGCGATGACGGGGGAGGCTCGGGGTTGTTCTCGAGCGGCGGCCCCAGTGTGCGGTTTCTCGCGAGGTACGATGGCGAGGTCAGTGAGCCTCTCGTGGGGCGGCAAGGAAGTCGGGTCTCCATGCGAATGGCGAGGGGGAGCGCGTCTTTACTCTCAAGTCATAGTAGGGGAATCTGGCCTCGAGACGTGTTGAAGAAGGTCTCTCGAGGTCTTTCTCGGGTTGAGGCAGGACACCCTGGGGTCCCTCGACTTGTGCAGGTGACCTCAGGGGGCTTCTCATGGTGGCTCTGAGAAGTCAGGGAAACTGGAGGTGGGAGGGGCCTCTCGGCACTCCACTGGGTTTGGTGCATTGGAAGAGGGCCTCATCTCCAGTTGAGGCAGGAACCTCAGGGTTCCTCTGACTTCAGACTCCGACCGCAAGGTCCCTGCAGACTTGGGACAGGAGAGTCAGGCCTCGTCTTGGGTTGAGGCATGGAACTCCGCTTGCCTCTCGAGGTGTTCCCGGGGAGACAGGACACTTGTCGAGCGGTATTTGGAACCTGGGGGTCTTTTCCCGACGATGCACGGGCGAGTCACTGCCCCTTCGTGTTGACTTCATTCACAGGGTGGAGTTCGAAGAGGTGTCCGGGCATCGGGTTCTTATCAAGAGGGGACCGGGAAATCGGGGTCCTTCGGAATGTGGAACCACCCACGAGGCCACGTCTGGAATGTCGTCGTGAGACCGGCCTCATCCTGAGGTGCGACCGGAAGGCCGGGAACCCCTTCCAGACAAAGCAGGGGAGTCGACCCTCCTGTCCAGATCAGGAGGGTAGAAGGGGCTCAGAGGAAGTGGTGCGGGAAAACCTCGGTGTTCCTCTTGAGGGAGACCGGGATGTCGGGGCACTTTGTGGGTCGCATCAAGGGTGCCAAGTACCGTTTCGACCTCCAATACCTAACGTGGGACTTCTCCTGAGACACTGTAGCGGGAAAGGGCTTCATCTTGCGATGACGGGGGAACCACGTGGATTTTCTCGAGTTGCAGCGGGATTCTCGAGTTACGACGGGGAATTCAGGATGCCTCTTGTGTTGGCCCAGGGAAGTCCAATCTTCCATTCGAGTTGCGAAGGAAAGCTGGGGATTGCTCTCGAGTGACTGCAGGGCCAATAGAACTCATCTAGGCTTGTGTCCAGAAGCCAATGTTCCTCTCCAGGGGCGAAAGGGATCTCGGGGTTGCATTCCAGACGCACCCGGGGAGACAGGCATCCATCTCGAGTGGGAGCAAAGAACCCCGCTCTGCTCTTGAGTCGCGACGGGTATCTCTTGGAGCTCACTGGGTGGACTAAAGGGAGTCAAGCCTCATGAGGCGTTTGGAGAGAGGTCGAGAGACTGGTCTCTAGGCCATACAGGAGACGAAGGCCCTCAAGTCGCGATGACGGGGGAGGCTCGGGGTTGTTCTCGAGCGGCGGCCCCAGTGTGCGGTTTCTCGCGAGGTACGACGGCGAGGTCAGTGAGCCTCTCGTGGGGCGGCAAGGAAGTCGGGTCTCCATGCGAATGGCGAGGGGGAGCGCGTCTTTACTCTCAAGTCATAGTACGGGAATCTGGCCTCGAGACGTGTTGAAGAAGGTCTCTCGAGGTCTTTCTCGGGTTGAGGCAGGACACCCTGGGGTCCCTCGACTTGTGCAGGTGACCTCAGGGGGCTTCTCATGGTGGCTCTGAGAAGTCAGGGAAACTGGAGATGGGAGGGGCCTCTCGGCACTCCACTGGGTTTGGTGCATTGGAAGAGGGCCTCATCTCCAGTTGAGGCAGGAACCTCAGGGTTCCTCTGACTTCAGACTCCGACCGCAAGGTCCCTGCAGACTTGGGACAGGAGAGTCAGGCCTCGTCTTGGGTTGAGGCATGGAACTCCGCTTGCCTCTCGAGGTGTTCCCGGGGAGACAGGCCACTTGTCGAGCGGTATTTGGAACCTGGGGGTCTTTTCCCGATGATGCACGGGCGAGTCACTGCCCCTTCGTGTTGACTTCATTCACAGGGTGGAGTTCGAAGAGGTGTCCGGGCATCGGGTTCTTATCAAGAGGGGACCGGGAAATCGGGGTCCTTCGGAATGTGGAACCACCCACGAGGCCACGTCTGGAATGTCGTCGTGAGACCGGCCTCATCCTGAGGTGCGACCGGAAGGCCGGGAACCCCTTCCAGACAAAGCAGGGGAGTCGACCCTCCTGTCCAGATCAGGAGGGTAGAAGAGGCTCAGAGGAAGTGTTGCCAGAAAACTTCGGTGTTCCTCTCGAGGGAGACCGGGATGTCGGGGCACTTTGTGGGTCGCATCAAGGGTGACAAGTACCGTTTCGAACTCCAATTCCTAAAGTGGGACTTCTCCTGAGACGCTGTAGCGGCACAGGGCTACATCTTGCGATGACGGGGGAACCACGTGGTTTTTCTCGAGGTGTAGCAGGATTCTCGAATTACGACGGGGAATTCAGGATGCTTCTTGTGTAGGCCCAGGGAAGTCCAATCTTCCATTCGAGTTGTGAAGGAAAGCTGGGGATTTCTCTCGAGTGACTGCAGGGCCAATAGACCTCATCTAGGCTTGTGTCCAGAAGCCAGTGTTCCTCTCCAGGGGCGACAGGGATCTCGGGGTTGCATTCCAGACACACCCGGGGAGACAGGCATCCATCTCGAGTGGAAGCAAAGAACCCCGCTCTGCTCTCGAGTCGCGACGGGTATCTCTTGGAGCTCACTGGGTGGACTAAAGGGAGTCAAGCCTCCTGAGGCTTTTGGAGAGAGGTCGCGAGATTGGTCTCTAGGCCATGCAGGAGACGAAGGCCCTCATCTCGCGATGACGGGGGAGTCTTGGGGTTGTTCTCGAGCGGCGGCCCCAGTGTGCGCTTTCTCACGAGGTACGACGGCGAGGTCAGTGAGCCTCTCGTGGGGCGCCAGGGAAGTCGGGTCTCCATGCGAGTGGCGAGGGCGAGCGCGTCATTGCTCTCGAGCCATGGTAGGGTGCCGGGGACCAGCCCCGGCTGATCCAGGGTATTCGAAGGAGAGACGGCGTAGGCGAAGATCAGGAAACCACTGCTTAATTAAATGTTAATTAAGGATATAAAGAGTAATAGAATGAGGATAGCTCAGTGAGGAAATTCAGTGGCGAAAAGAGGTTGAATAATTCAGCCAGAAGGTAAGAGAAAGAACGACATGGTGAGACCAAGTTTCGGTGAACAAGGCCCGCACTTTATTTTTCAAAGTAGTTTTTATACCTTAAGTTATGCATAGAGGATAATGGGGGAAGGGGTAGAGTCTTGCAGCAAACCAGGCTTTCTTCCTGCAAACTTATCATATGCAAAAGCTTAGGTGATTTGCATCATCTTCTGGCCCGGAGGCCTGTTAACGTTTTAAGACCTTTTCTTCAGAAAACTTATTTTTCTCTAAAGGTGGTTGGTCAGGAGCCACCCTCCAAAAAAGCATTAGATAAAGGTGCATTCCTACAGAGCAAAGGTGTGGTGGGCTATAACAAGAAAAAGAATTAACTCAAGGGTCCCAGGTTACAAACATTAAAGCTACTACTTACACCAATTATATTAATCAATACACTGCCAGGGACACAGCAGGTAAGGGATATGGAAACTTAGCAGCAAACAATGGCCTAACAAGTGAAAAACCATTCACCAATACAATTTCTAATCAATCTTGTAACTACTCAAAAGAATTTGTGTTTAGACAGTTTAGAACATCTCCTGCCTCTCACAGTTGGGAGGCTCTGAACAATCACATGTGCCCGGAAAAACCTATTCAGGCAGGCTAGAGGATTTCCAAAGGAGTTTGTAGGTTAAACACTGACACACCCAGGAATTATTAACTGGAACTGTAAGCTAACTCTTTTCAGAGAGAGGTAGTGGGGGAGAGCCCCCCGTAAAGTCAGAGGTTTAGGTGAAAGCACAAGCAGAAAGTAGGCAGACTCTGGTTTTGGGGTATATGCTCGAGAATTTCCAGGGGGACTCCTGAAGCTCGATCCCGCCTTTGCGTATGCCGAGCCTCCTTCCTCATGACCTTTGTCATGGGCGGAGTTCCTCACTGGCTCCCAGCAGTGATAGAATTCCAGTGGAGCTATTCCAGATCCTGAATGATGATGCTGTGGAAAGTGCTGCACTCAATATGCAATATGCAATATGCACTCAATATGCAATATGCCGGCTCACGGCAGTAGGGGAATCTGGCCTCGAGACGTGTTGAAGAAGGTCTCTCGAGGTCTTTCTCGGGTTGAGGCAGGACACCCTGGGGTCCCTCGACTTGTGCAGGTGACCTCAGGGGGCTTCTCATGGTGGCTCTGAGAAGTCAGGGAAACTGGAGGTGGGAGGGGCCTCTCGGCACTCCACTGGGTTTGGTGCATTGGAAGAGGGCCTCATCTCCAGTTGAGGCAGGAACCTCAGGGTTCCTCTGACTTCAGACTCCGACCGCAAGGTCCCTGCAGACTTGGGACAGGAGAGTCAGGCCTCGTCTTGGGTTGAGGCATGGAACTCCGCTTGCCTCTCGAGGTGTTCCCGGGGAGACAGGACACTTGTCGAGCGGTATTTGGAACCTGGGGGTCTTTTCCCGACGATGCACGGGCGAGTCACTGCCCCTTCGTGTTGACTTCATTCACAGGGTGGAGTTCGAAGAGGTGTCCGGGCATCGGGTTCTTATCAAGAGGGGACCGGGAAATCGGGGTCCTTCGGAATGTGGAACCACCCATGAGGCCACGTCTGGAATGTCGTCGTGAGACCGGCCTCATCCTGAGGTGCGACCGGAAGGCCGGGAACCCCTTCCAGACAAAGCAGGGGAGTCGACCCTCCTGTCCAGATCAGGAGGGTAGAAGGGGCTCAGAGGAAGTGGTGCGGGAAAACCTCGGTGTTCCTCTTGAGGGAGACCGGGATGTCGGGGCACTTTGTGGGTCGCATCAAGGGTGCCAAGTACCGTTTCGACCTCCAATACCTAACGTGGGACTTCTCCTGAGACACTGTAGCGGGAAAGGGCTTCATCTTGCGATGATGGGGGAACCACGTGGATTTTCTCGAGTTGCAGCGGGATTCTCGAGTTACGACGGGGAATTCAGGATGCCTCTTGTGTTGGCCCAGGGAAGTCCAATCTTCCATTCGAGTTGCGAAGGAAAGCTGGGGATTGCTCTCGAGTGACTGCAGGGCCAATAGAACTCATCTAGGCTTGTGTCCAGAAGCCAATGTTCCTCTCCAGGGGCGAAAGGGATCTCGGGGTTGCATTCCAGACGCACCCGGGGAGACAGGCATCCATCTCGAGTGGGAGCAAAGAACCCCGCTCTGCTCTTGAGTCGCGACGGGTATCTCTTGGAGCTCACTGGGTGGACTAAAGGGAGTCAAGCCTCATGAGGCGTTTGGAGAGAGGTCGAGAGACTGGTCTCTAGGCCATACAGGAGACGAAGGCCCTCAAGTCGCGATGACGGGGGAGGCTCGGGGTTGTTCTCGAGCGGCGGCCCCAGTGTGCGGTTTCTCGCGAGGTACGACGGCGAGGTCAGTGAGCCTCTCGTGGGGCGGCAAGGAAGTCGGGTCTCCATGCGAATGGCGAGGGGGAGCGCGTCTTTACTCTCAAGTCATAGTAGGGGAATCTGGCCTCGAGACGTGTTGAAGAAGGTCTCTCGAGGTCTTTCTCGGGTTGAGGCAGGACACCCTGGGGTCCCTCGACTTGTGCAGGTGACCTCAGGGGGCTTCTCATGGTGGCTCTGAGAAGTCAGGGAAACTGGAGATGGGAGGGGCCTCTCGGCACTCCACTGGGTTTGGTGCATTGGAAGAGGGCCTCATCTCCAGTTGAGGCAGGAACCTCAGGGTTCCTCTGACTTCAGACTCCGACCGCAAGGTCCCTGCAGACTTGGGACAGGAGAGTCAGGCCTCGTCTTGGGTTGAGGCATGGAACTCCGCTTGCCTCTCGAGGTGTTCCCGGGGAGACAGGCCACTTGTCGAGCGGTATTTGGAACCTGGGGGTCTTTTCCCGATGATGCACGGGCGAGTCACTGCCCCTTCGTGTTGACTTCATTCACAGGGTGGAGTTCGAAGAGGTGTCCGGGCATCGGGTTCTTATCAAGAGGGGACCGGGAAATCGGGGTCCTTCGGAATGTGGAACCACCCACGAGGCCACGTCTGGAATGTCGTCGTGAGACCGGCCTCATCCTGAGGTGCGACCGGAAGGCCGGGAACCCCTTCCAGACAAAGCAGGGGAGTCGACCCTCCTGTCCAGATCAGGAGGGTAGAAGAGGCTCAGAGGAAGTGTTGCCAGAACACTTCGGTGTTCCTCTCGAGGGAGACCGGGATGTCGGGGCACTTTGTGGGTCGCATCAAGGGTGACAAGTACCGTTTCGAACTCCAATTCCTAAAGTGGGACTTCTCCTGAGACGCTGTAGCGGCACAGGGCTACATCTTGCGATGACGGGGGAACCACGTGGTTTTTCTCGAGGTGTAGCAGGATTCTCGAATTACGACGGGGAATTCAGGATGCTTCTTGTGTAGGCCCAGGGAAGTCCAATCTTCCATTCGAGTTGTGAAGGAAAGCTGGGGATTTCTCTCGAGTGACTGCAGGGCCAATAGACCTCATCTAGGCTTGTGTCCAGAAGCCAGTGTTCCTCTCCAGGGGCGACAGGGATCTCGGGGTTGCATTCCAGACACACCCGGGGAGACAGGCATCCATCTCGAGTGGAAGCAAAGAACCCCGCTCTGCTCTCGAGTCGCGACGGGTATCTCTTGGAGCTCACTGGGTGGACTAAAGGGAGTCAAGCCTCCTGAGGCTTTTGGAGAGAGGTCGCGAGATTGGTCTCTAGGCCATGCAGGAGACGAAGGCCCTCATCTCGCGATGACGGGGGAGTCTTGGGGTTGTTCTCGAGCGGCGGCCCCAGTGTGCGCTTTCTCACGAGGTACGACGGCGAGGTCAGTGAGCCTCTCGTGGGGCGCCAGGGAAGTCGGGTCTCCATGCGAGTGGCGAGGGCGAGCGCGTCATTGCTCTCGAGCCATGGTAGGGTGCCGGGGACCAGCCCCGGCTGATCCAGGGTATTCGAAGGAGAGACGGCGTAGGCGAAGATCAGGAAACCACTGCTTAATTAAATGTTAATTAAGGATATAAAGAGTAATAGAATGAGGATAGCTCAGTGAGGAAATTCAGTGGCGAAAAGAGGTTGAATAATTCAGCCAGAAGGTAAGAGAAAGAACGACATGGTGAGACCAAGTTTCGGTGAACAAGGCCCGCACTTTATTTTTCAAAGTAGTTTTTATACCTTAAGTTATGCATAGAGGATAATGGGGGAAGGGGTAGAGTCTTGCAGCAAACCAGGCTTTCTTCCTGCAAACTTATCATATGCAAAAGCTTAGGTGATTTGCATCATCTTCTGGCCCGGAGGCCTGTTAACGTTTTAAGACCTTTTCTTCAGAAAACTTATTTTTCTCTAAAGGTGGTTGGTCAGGAGCCACCCTCCAAAAAAGCATTAGATAAAGGTGCATTCCTACAGAGCAAAGGTGTGGTGGGCTATAACAAGAAAAAGAATTAACTCAAGGGTCCCAGGTTACAAACATTAAAGCTACTACTTACACCAATTATATTAATCAATACACTGCCAGGGACACAGCAGGTAAGGGATATGGAAACTTAGCAGCAAACAATGGCCTAACAAGTGAAAAACCATTCACCAATACAATTTCTAATCAATCTTGTAACTACTCAAAAGAATTTGTGTTTAGACAGTTTAGAACATCTCCTGCCTCTCACAGTTGGGAGGCTCTGAACAATCACATGTGCCCGGAAAAACCTATTCAGGCAGGCTAGAGGATTTCCAAAGGAGTTTGTAGGTTAAACACTGACACACCCAGGAATTATTAACTGGAACTGTAAGCTAACTCTTTTTCAGAGAGAGGTAGTGGGGGAGAGCCCCCGTAAAGTCAGAGGTTTAGGTGAAAGCACAAGCAGAAAGTAGGCAGACTCTGGTTTTGGGGGTATATGCTCGAGAATTTCCAGGGGGACTCCTGAAGCTCGATCCCGCCTTTGCGTATGCCGAGCCTCCTTCCTCATGACCTTTGTCATGGGCGGAGTTCCTCACTGGCTCCCAGCAGTGATAGAATTCCAGTGGAGCTATTCCAGATCCTGAATGATGATGCTGTGGAAAGTGCTGCACTCAATATGCAATATGCAATATGCACTCAATATGCAATATGCCGGCTCACGGCAGTAGGGGAATCTGGCCTCGAGACGTGTTGAAGAAGGTCTCTCGAGGTCTTTCTCGGGTTGAGGCAGGACACCCTGGGGTCCCTCGACTTGTGCAGGTGACCTCAGGGGGCTTCTCATGGTGGCTCTGAGAAGTCAGGGAAACTGGAGGTGGGAGGGGCCTCTCGGCACTCCACTGGGTTTGGTGCATTGGAAGAGGGCCTCATCTCCAGTTGAGGCAGGAACCTCAGGGTTCCTCTGACTTCAGACTCCGACCGCAAGGTCCCTGCAGACTTGGGACAGGAGAGTCAGGCCTCGTCTTGGGTTGAGGCATGGAACTCCGCTTGCCTCTCGAGGTGTTCCCGGGGAGACAGGACACTTGTCGAGCGGTATTTGGAACCTGGGGTCTTTTCCCGACGATGCACGGGCGAGTCACTGCCCCTTCGTGTTGACTTCATTCACAGGGTGGAGTTCGAAGAGGTGTCCGGGCATCGGGTTCTTATCAAGAGGGGACCGGGAAATCGGGGTCCTTCGGAATGTGGAACCACCCACGAGGCCACGTCTGGAATGTCGTCGTGAGACCGGCCTCATCCTGAGGTGCGACCGGAAGGCCGGGAACCCCTTCCAGACAAAGCAGGGGAGTCGACCCTCCTGTCCAGATCAGGAGGGTAGAAGGGGCTCAGAGGAAGTGGTGCGGGAAAACCTCGGTGTTCCTCTTGAGGGAGACCGGGATGTCGGGGCACTTTGTGGGTCGCATCAAGGGTGCCAAGTACCGTTTCGACCTCCAATACCTAACGTGGGACTTCTCCTGAGACACTGTAGCGGGAAAGGGCTTCATCTTGCGATGACGGGGGAACCACGTGGATTTTCTCGAGTTGCAGCGGGATTCTCGAGTTACGACGGGGAATTCAGGATGCCTCTAGTGTTGGCCCAGGGAAGTCCAATCTTCCATTCGAGTTGCGAAGGAAAGCTGGGGATTGCTCTCGAGTGACTGCAGGGCCAATAGAACTCATCTAGGCTTGTGTCCAGAAGCCAATGTTCCTCTCCAGGGGCGAAAGGGATCTCGGGGTTGCATTCCAGACGCACCCGGGGAGACAGGCATCCATCTCGAGTGGGAGCAAAGAACCCCGCTCTGCTCTTGAGTCGCGACGGGTATCTCTTGGAGCTCACTGGGTGGACTAAAGGGAGTCAAGCCTCCTGAGGCGTTTGGAGAGAGGTCGAGAGACTGGTCTCTAGGCCATACAGGAGACGAAGGCCCTCAAGTCGCGATGACGGGGGAGGCTCGGGGTTGTTCTCGAGCGGCGGCCCCAGTGTGTGGTTTCTCGCGAGGTACGACGGCGAGGTCAGTGAGCCTCTCGTGGGGCGGCAAGGAAGTCGGGTCTCCATGCGAATGGCGAGGGGGAGCGCGTCTTTACTCTCAAGTCATAGTAGGGGAATCTGGCCTCGAGACGTGTTGAAGAAGGTCTCTCGAGGTCTTTCTCGGGTTGAGGCAGGACACCCTGGGGTCCCTCGACTTGTGCAGGTGACCTCAGGGGGCTTCTCATGGTGGCTCTGAGAAGTCAGGGAAACTGGAGGTGGGAGGGGCCTCTCGGCACTCCACTGGGTTTGGTGCATTGGAAGAGGGCCTCATCTCCAGTTGAGGCAGGAACCTCAGGGTTCCTCTGACTTCAGACTCCGACCGCAAGGTCCCTGCAGACTTGGGACAGGAGAGTCAGGCCTCGTCTTGGGTTGAGGCATGGAACTCCGCTTGCCTCTCGAGGTGTTCCCGGGGAGACAGGACACTTGTCGAGCGGTATTTGGAACCTGGGGGTCTTTTCCCGACGATGCACGGGCGAGTCACTGCCCCTTCGTGTTGACTTCATTCACAGGGTGGAGTTCGAAGAGGTGTCCGGGCATTGGGTTCTAATCAAGAGGGGACCGGGAAATCGGGGTCCTTCGGAATGTGGAACCACCCACGAGGCCACGTCTGGAATGTCGTCGTGAGACCGGCCTCATCCTGAGGTGCGACCGGAAGGCCGGGAACCCCTTCCAGACAAAGCAGGGGAGTCGACCCTCCTGTCCAGATCAGGAGGGTAGAAGAGGCTCAGAGGAAGTGTTGCCGGAAAACTTCGGTGTTCCTCTCGAGGGAGACCGGGATGTCGGGGCACTTTGAGGGTCGCATCAAGGGTGACAAGTACCGTTTCGAACTCCAATTCCTAAAGTGGGACTTCTCCTGAGACCCTGTACCGCACAGGGCTACATCTTGCGATGACGGGGGAACCACGTGGTTTTTCTCGAGGTGTAGCAGGATTCTCGAATTACGACGGGGAATTCAGGATGCTTCTTGTGTAGGCCCAGGGAAGTCCAATCTTCCATTCGAGTTGTGAAGGAAAGCTGGGGATTTCTCTCGAGTGACTGCAGGGCCAATAGACCTCATCTAGGCTTGTGTCCAGAAGCCAGTGTTCCTCTCCAGGGGCGACAGGGATCTCGGGGTTGCATTCCAGACACACCCGGGGAGACAGGCATCCATCTCGAGTGGAAGCAAAGAACCCCGCTCTACTCTCGAGTCGCGACGGGTATCTCTTGGAGCTCACTGGGTGGACTAAAGGGAGTCAAGCCTCCTGAGGCTTTTGGAGAGAGGTCGCGAGATTGGTCTCTAGGCCATGCAGGAGACGAAGGCCCTCATCTCGCGATGACGGGGGAGTCTTGGGGTTGTTCTCGAGCGGCGGCCCCAGTGTGCGCTTTCTCACGAGGTACGACGGCGAGGTCAGTGAGCCTCTCGTGGGGCGCCAGGGAAGTCGGGTCTCCATGCGAGTGGCGAGGGCAGCGCGTCGTTGCTCTCGAGCCATGGTAGCGTGCCGGGGACCAGCCCCGGCTGATCCAGGGTATTCGAAGGAGAGACGGCGTAGGCGAAGATCAGGAAACCACTGCTTAATTAAATGTTAATTAAGGATATAAAGAGTAATAGAATGAGGATAGCTCAGTGAGGAAATTCAGTGGCGAAAAGAGGCTGAATAATTCAGCCAGAAGGTAAGAGAAAGAACGACATGGTGAGACCAAGTTTCGGTGAACAAGGCCCGCACTTTATTTTTCAAAGTAGTTTTTATACCTTAAGTTATGCATAGAGGGTAATGGGGGAAGGGGTAGAGTCTTGCAGCAAACCAGGCTTTCTTCCTGCAAACTTATCATATGCAAAAGCTTAGGTGATTTGCATCATCTTCTGGCCCGGAGGCCTGTTAACGTTTTAAGACCTTTTCTTCAGAAAACTTATTTTTCTCTAAAGGTGGTTGGTCAGGAGCCACCCTCCAAAAAAGCATTAGATAAAGTTGCATTCCTACAGAGCAAAGGTGTGGTGGGCTATAACAAGAAAAAGAATTAACTCAAGGGTCCCAGGTTACAAACATTAAAGCTACTACTTACACCAATTATATTAATCAATACACTGCCAGGGACACAGCAGGTAAGGGATATGGAAACTTAGCAGCAAACAATGGCCCAACAAGTGAAAAACCATTCACCAATACAATTTCTAATCAATCTTGTAACTACTCAAAAGAATCTGTGTTTAGACAGTTTAGAACATCTCCTGCCTCTCACAGTTGGGAGGCTCTGAACAATCACATGTGGCCGGAAAAACCTATTCAGGCAGGCTAGAGGATTTCCAAAGGAGTTTGTAGGTTAAACACTGTCACACCCAGGAATTATTAACTGGAACTGTAAGCTAACTCTTTTTCAGAGAGAGGTAGTGGGGGAGAGCCCCCGTAAAGTCAGAGGTTTAGGTGAAAGCACAAGCAGAAAGTAGGCAGACTCTGGTTTGGGGGGTATATGCTCGAGAATTTCCAGGGGGACTCCTGAAGCTCGATCCCGCCTTTGCGTATGCCGAGCCTCCTTCCTCATGACCTTTGTCATGGGCGGAGTTCCTCACTGGCTCCCAGCAGTGATAGAATTCCAGTGGAGCTATTCCAGATCCTGAATGATGATGCTGTGGAAAGTGCTGCACTCAATATGCAATATGCAATATGCACTCAATATGCAATATGCCGGCTCACGGCAGTAGGGGAATCTGGCCTCGAGACGTGTTGAAGAAGGTCTCTCGAGGTCTTTCTCGGGTTGAGGCAGGACACCCTGGGGTCCCTCGACTTGTGCAGGTGACCTCAGGGGGCTTCTCATGGTGGCTCTGAGAAGTCAGGGAAACTGGAGGTGGGAGGGGCCTCTCGGCACTCCACTGGGTTTGGTGCATTGGAAGAGGGCCTCATCTCCAGTTGAGGCAGGAACCTCAGGGTTCCTCTGACTTCAGACTCCGACCGCAAGGTCCCTGCAGACTTGGGACAGGAGAGTCAGGCCTCGTCTTGGGTTGAGGCATGGACCTCCGCTTGCCTCTCGAGGTGTTCCCGGGGAGACAGGCCACTTGTCGAGCGGTATTTGGAACCTGGGGGTCTTTTCCCGACGATGCACGGGCGAGTCACTGCCCCTTCGTGTTGACTTCATTCACAGGGTGGAGTTCGAAGAGGTGTCCGGGCATCGGGTTCTTATCAAGAGGGGACCGGGAAATCGGGGTCCTTCGGAATGTGGAACCACCCACGAGGCCACGTCTGGAATGTCGTCGTGAGACCGGCCTCATCCTGAGGTGCGACCGGAAGGCCGGGAACCCCTTCCAGACAAAGCAGGGGAGTCGACCCTCCTGTCCAGATCAGGAGGGTAGAAGGGGCTCAGAGGGAGTGGTGCGGGAAAACCTCGGTGTTCCTCTTGAGGGAGACCGGGATGTCGGGGCACTTTGTGGGTCGCATCAAGGGTGCCAAGTACCGTTTCGACCTCCAATACCTAACGTGGGACTTCTCCTGAGACACTGTAGCGGGAAAGGGCTTCATCTTGCGATGACGGGGGAACCACGTGGATTTTCTCGAGTTGCAGCGGGATTCTCGAGTTACGACGGGGAATTCAGGATGCCTCTTGTGTTGGCCCAGGGAAGTCCAATCTTCCATTCGAGTTGCGAAGGAAAGCTGGGGATTGCTCTCGAGTGACTGCAGGGCCAATAGAACTCATCTAGGCTTGTGTCCAGAAGCCAATGTTCCTCTCCAGG
This sequence comes from Bos javanicus, assembly GCF_032452875.1. Classification (NCBI taxonomy): domain Eukaryota; kingdom Metazoa; phylum Chordata; class Mammalia; order Artiodactyla; family Bovidae; genus Bos; species Bos javanicus. The sequence goes on along the minus strand of NW_026894118.1, from coordinate 48,276 downwards.
GGCGAAAGGGATCTCGGGGTTGCATTCCAGACGCACCCGGGGAGACAGGCATCCATCTCGAGTGGAAGCAAAGAACCCCGCTCTGCTCTCGAGTCGCGACGGGTATCTCTTGGAGCTCACTGGGTGGACTAAAGGGAGTCAAGCCTCCTGAGGCTTTTGGAGAGAGGTCGCGAGATTGGTCTCTAGGCCATGCAGGAGACGAAGGCCCTCATCTCGCGATGACGGGGAGTCTTGGGGTTGTTCTCGAGCGGCGGACCCAGTGTGCGCTTTCTCACGAGGTACGACGGCGAGGTCAGTGAGCCTCTCGTGGGGCGCCAGTCATGTGTTCAAAGAACTTCTGTCCGTTTATTTATTTATTTGTTTTTGGTAACATTGAATTCGTTTGGACTATGCTGGGTCTTTGCTGCTCGCTGGAAGTTGCTAGGACCTCTGGACTGCAGTCTCCCATCTCTTGCTGACCTCTTGTTGACCTCTGCAGAATCCCGGTTGGTGGGAGCTTGTTAGTTCCTTGTTCCTTACCCGGACCTCCTGTGGTAAGTGTTTTCTCTCCTCTGCGGCCTGGTAAGGGTGGGTGGTCATTGGCATCCCAAAGGTGGCTAGAAGTCAATGATTTAGGCAGGCTTGTGAATACATATGGGAGAAGGCAACGGCACCCCACTCCAGTACTCTTGCCTGGAAAATCCCATGGACGGAAGAGCCTGGCAGGCTGCAGTCCATGGGGTCGCTCAGAGTCGGACAGGACTGAGCGACTTCACTTTCACATTGCACTTTCATGCATTGGAGGAGGACATGGCAACCCACTCCAGTGTTCTTGCCTAGAGAACCCCAGGGACTGCGGGGCCTGGTGGGCTGCCGTCCATGGGGTCACACAGACTCGGACACGACTGAAACGACTTAGCAGCAGCAGCAGCAGCAGTGCATAGATATCAAAAGGGTTGAGAACAGTCAGGTAGGATCACACAAGTCACCGTGAAACAATAATACTTCTCCACTTAGCCAAAGCTAACAAAAGATTTCTGTTCTAGGTCAACCTAGAAGAGATCACGGAAGAGGTAAAGAAACTTAAAATCCATTAGCAAAGGCAGTTCAACCTCTCAAGAAACCTTGTGCTAGGCACAACACTCTTTTCTGGGGGTCCACTTTCCCTCCAACCTCCTTATCCCATTCTGTACCCATTCCTTTGCTTCTCCCATCCTGAAACTGCCACCTGGAAGAAAGAACGACGTCGTTTGCCTTCAGAAAATGCGATTTCATGCCACATACCTTCTTTTAATACCAAGTCATACATTTCCCTTCAGCAACCAAGAACTGACTTTTATATTGGCATTCGACAGATTGGTGAACATACCTATCAGTGATAGTAGCGGCCCCCCCCCCCCCACCAGCTCCCCCGCACACGCACACACACACACACACACACACGCACGCACACAGACACACACCCCCAAGATCAGAACCAAACAAAACAAAAAAAATTGCTTTCTTACGTTTCACATGTCAGGATGGTGCCAGACACTATTATTGGATAGTCAAAAATCTCTTTTGTTTCTGTGTAAAAGGGAGGTCCTTTCAAGGCGTGAATGTTTCAGAACTTTAATTTATTTGGAAATGACCCAGCTCTTCAGTACACTGTCGTCACTTAGTTTAGCACAGGATAGAAACTCGGGTAACCAAAACACCTGGAGAAACGATTGTAAGTTCAGTTCCGTTCAGTTGCTCAGTCGTGTCTGACTCTTTGGGACCCCGTGGCCTGCAGGACGCTGGGCTTCCGTGTCCATCCCCAACTCCAGGGGCTTGCTCAAACTCATGTCCATCGAATCAGTGATGCCATCCAACCATCTTAGCCTCTGTCGTCCCCTTCTCCTCTGCCTTCAATCAAGACCCTCATAGGCAGATAGTGTAGAGTGTAATTAGTGTTCATAGTTTATCTAAAAGCTCATATGACATTTAATTTTTCGTTTTCTTCCTGTTCTTTCGAGGTACTTTCTTGTTGACAAGCTTGTGACAGATAAAACGGTATAGCAATTTTTACCTTAGAACAAACCGAGGCACTATGAACATTTTGTGCTTCATGTTGATGACTCTTAGACATGTCTACAGTAGAGGAGCAAAACCAAAACTACTAGATATTTAATATTGACTAGTTCCCAGTTCACGGGACTCTGACATTCACTGAGGTCAATGTTTTCTTGTATTGGAAGCAGTTGGGTTGGCAAGGGCTGCCTTGTCTTGAGACCATTGAAATAAGAACTCAGAACTTGAGCACTATTATCAAAAATCACAAGGCTCACACTGACACATACATCAATCCAGACAGACAAGACAAGACATCTTCCAGTTTTCCGCCTGAGATGGAAAAGATATCTTTGAGCCGTTTTTTTCTGGGGAGTGGGGGTTGGGGCTGGCGGCCAGGCAGGCTTTGGTAAGGAGTTAAGTGTTTGGAATTGCATATGAAAAGAACCAGCTTTCCGGGTTCCAAGGAATCAAGTTTCCTTGGAAACCAACTTTGTCCTGTTCTAGAGAATATCATGGCCCTCCTAGGTCAGGTCATCTTTCCTTTCCGTAGTCCTCGTTGGATCCCTGAATTCTAGACAGCTTGGATTGCCTCTGTGGGCTGGATGGATTGTCCTCCCGTTTCACCGGGCGGCGGTAGCGAGGTCCCAGAGGCTCTCCTGGAACCGGGCGTGGGGGCGGGGCTCACCGGGAGCCCGTGGTGAAGGTGGGCCGCGCACCGGGAGCGCGCCCGGGGCGGGGCGAAGCCGGGCGGCGCGGGTCGGGAATCGGGTCGTGGCGGGGATGGGGGGCGGTCCCAGTTGTGCTCCCGGGGGTGGCCACTGCTGCTGGAAACGCGCTGGGATCACACCAGGGGCGGGGTGAACCCGGGCGGCGGGGGGCGGGGGGCGGGGGGCGGGGGTCGGGGGTCCGGTCATGGCGGAGCGGGGGCGGGCATCCCGGTTGTGCTCTCGGAGGCCGCCACTGGGGCTGGACCCGCGCCGGGAGCGCACCCGGGGCGGGGTCAACCCGGGCGGCGCGGGTGGAGACTCCGATCGCTGTGGGTGGGGATCGGTCCCAGTTGTGCTCCGGGGATCCCCACTGCGGCTGGGAAGGCACCGGGAGCATGGCAGGGGCGGGGCGGCGCGGGGCGGGGGTCGGCTCCTGGCGGGGGTAGGGGAGGGGTTCCCCGTTGTCCTCTCGGGGGTCGCCATGGCGGCTGGGAACGCCCATTGCGTGCGCTCCTGGGTCCCCAAGGGTCGGCATCCAGTGGGCGCGGCGGAGGGGTGCGGACCACAGGTCAGGGAACTGGGACTGCGTGGAGCAGGGAACCACGTAGTCCGCCCTCTGTTGGCACAACCTGGCGGTCGCAGAAAGGCCTCGCCTTTGGGCTCAAGGCCTTGACCGCTCCACCCCTTTGCTGAAAGGTCAGAGCCGCGCGGTTTTCCCAAGCAGCCTAGTGTCCGCTGCAAGTCCAAGGGCCAGAACCCTGAACTCTGGCCGGCTGGCCCAGCCCTGCTTCTGGCACTTTGGAGGCCAGCGGGCCCTTGACCACCTGCTGGGATGGGAAAGGGAAGGGTCCACGAATTGCACCCTAGAAACTTAGTAGGGTGCATGGGTTTCAAAACCCGGTGGCCGCCCAGGCAGAAAACAAGGGAGGAGGGCACCCTGCTGCCTTTTCAGGGCAGCATCTGTGGCTGTCCTGCTGAGGGGCCTTTCCATGGGGACCGTGTGCAGTACAAGTTTGGTGTTTTGGAACCGAATAATTAGAACGTGTAAAAATTTTCAATGATGTGGTGGTTTGATTCAAACAAAACAAAACAAACCAAAACACCAAGCTCCAAGGTTTTTGCAAATTTAGGTCTTAATATTGAAGGCCTGTTTTCCTTCCACTGTGGCATTCTACGAAGAAATGTGCAGGTTTTTTTTTTTTTTTTAATTTGTTTTTTGTTTTTCTTTTTTTAGAAAAGATTCCGAAAAATGAGGGAAACAGGAAACCCAGAGGTGCCCCTGTAGTTTGGCGAAGGCCTTAGGAGGTCACTTGGAAATGCTGCTGGCTGTGAGGGGGAGGGGGCAGATGTGCACAGAGCTGTGCAGGCTTGTCCTTTGCATGGATGTTCTTTGTAGAAATCCACCTCGGAGCCATCTCCTGATGTGTAAGAATTTCCCAGACAGACCTCGAGCTAAGCAATGCGTTTTTTCCTTAGGAAATGTTGGTCTTCAGCGATGTTCAAAGCCTGTGTATTTCGGCTAGACTCTGGCTTCAGGTCGGTTCCCCCAAAAGGCTCAGAAGTGACCTGAACCAAACAGTAAGTTTTCCTCCTACCTTGTTCTCCTCGTCTATGTTAAGGAAATGACATATTTGCCTGGAAATCTGCCTTTCTTCAAGATTCATGTCAATCATTTTTTAGCCCGGGATGACTCACCTGCTGCCCATGTTATCTCAATGCATGTCGTGGGTGAGGGGGTCTGGTGTCATGCTCTGAGACACTGCCTTTGTTTCCTTAGCAGACTGCTAGTGGCTGCATCACATCGGGCTAAAGACCCGAAGGGTACTCTTACTGCCCCCCCCACCCCGCCCCAAGTCTATGTCAGCAGCTTTCTCGATCTCTTTTATCCTTCCATAACACTTGATGACACAAAAGCTCTGAGCGATCAAGTCATATCGAATCTTCATTTCAGATTGAAGATGCATTCCATGGTATTGCCATCTTAAGTCTCTCCATCGCTATGGAATATCTGTCCATGTATTCAGGATCTTTTTCAGCCACGGTGTAGAATTTCCAGTGTGCCAGTCTTGCATCCTCGTGACATCCGTGGCAAAGCATTTGATTCATGTTGACAGTATTGAAAGGGAATTTTTTAAAAATTCCTTTTCAGATTTTTATCTGCTAGTGTACACAGGTCAAACTGTGTACTCATTCATTTTGATCACTTTGGACAGCTTGAGAGTTGTCTTTCCTTTCTCTGCTTTCTCGTACTTTAAGAGTATACTGGCACATACATGTTCTGCCTCACCCCTAATCTCAGTCATGTGTTCAAAGAACTTCTGTCCGTTTATTTATTTGTTTTGGGTAACATTGAATTCGTTTGGACTATGCTGGGTCTTTGCTGCTCGCTGGAAGTTGCTAGGACCTCTGGACTGCAGTCTCCCATCTCTTGCTGACCTCTTGTTGACCTCTGCAGAATCCCGGTTGGTGGGAGCTTGTTAGTTCCTTGTTCCTTACCCGGACCTCCTGTGGTAAGTGTTTTCTCTCCTCTGTGGCCTGGTAAGGGTGGGTGGTCATTGGCATCCCAAAGGTGGCTAGAAGTCAATGATTTAGGCAGGCTTGTGAATAGATATGGGAGAAGGCAACGGCACCCCACTCCAGTACTCTTGCCTGGAAAATCCCATGGACGGAAGAGCCTGGCAGGCTGCAGTCCATGGGGTCGCTCAGAGTCGGACACGACTGAGCGACTTCACTTTCACATTGCACTTTCATGCATTGGAGGAGGACATGGCAACCCACTCCAGTGTTCTTGCCTAGAGAACCCCAGGGACTGCGGGGCCTGGTGGGCTGCCGTCCATGGGGTCACACAGACTCGGACACGACTGAAACGACTTAGCAGCAGCAGCAGCAGCAGTGCATAGATATCAAAAGGGTTGAGAACAGTCAGGTAGGATCACACAAGTCACCGTGAAACAATAATACTTCTCCACTTAGCCAAAGCTAACAAAAGATTTCTGTTCTAGGTCAACCTAGAAGAGATCACGGAAGAGGTAAAGAAACTTAAAATCCATTAGCAAAGGCAGTTCAACCTCTCAAGAAACCTTGTGCTAGGCACAACACTCTTTTCTGGGGGTCCACTTTCCCTCCAACCTCCTTATCCCATTCTGTACCCATTCCTTTGCTTCTCCCATCCTGAAACTGCCACCTGGAAGAAAGAACGACGTCGTTTGCCTTCAGAAAATGCGATTTCATTCCACATACCTTCTTTTAATACCAAGTCATACATTTCCCTTCAGCAACCAAGAACTGACTTTTATATTGGCATTCGACAGATTGGTGAACATACCTATCAGTGATAGTAGCGGCCCCCCCCCAGCTCCCCCGCACACGCACACACACACGCACACACACACACACACCCCGAAGATCAGAACCAAACAAAACAAAAAAAATTGCTTTCTTACGTTTCACATGTCAGGATGGTGCCAGACACTATTATTGGATAGTCAAAAATCTCTTTTGTTTCTGTGTAAAAGGGAGGTCCTTTCAAGGCGTGAATGTTTCAGAACTTTAATTTATTTGGAAATGACCCAGCTCTTCAGTACACTGTCGTCACTTAGTTTAGCACAGGATAGAAACTCGGGTAACCAAAACACCTGGAGAAACGATTGTAAGTTCCGTTCCGTTCAGTTGCTCAGTCGTGTCTGACTCTTTGGGACCCCGTGGCCTGCAGGACGCTGGGCTTCCGTGTCCATCACCAACTCCAGGGGCTTGCTCAAACTCATGTCCATCGAATCAGTGATGCCATCCAACCATCTTAGCCTCTGTCGTCCCCTTCTCCTCTGCCTTCAATCAAGACCCTCATAGGCAGATAGTGTAGAGTGTAATTAGTGTTCATAGTTTATCTAAAAGCTCATATGACATTTAATTTTTCGTTTTCTTCCTGTTCTTTCGAGGTACTTTCTTGTTGACAAGCTTGTGACAGATAAAACGGTATAGCAATTTTTACCTTCGAACAAACCGAGGCACTATGAACATTTTGTGCTTCATGTTGATGACTCTTAGACATGTCTACAGTAGAGGAGCAAAACCAAAACTACTAGATATTTAATATTGACTAGTTCCCAGTTCACGGGACTCTGACATTCACTGAGGTCAATGTTTTCTTGTATTGGAAGCAGTTGGGTTTGCAAGGGCTGCCTTGTCTTGAGACCATTGAAATAAGAACTCAGAACTTGAGCACTATTATCAAAAATCACAAGGCTCACACTGACACATACATCAATCCAGACAGACAAGACAAGACATCTTCCAGTTTTCCGCCTGAGATGGAAAAGATGTCTTTGAGCCGTTTTTTTCTGGGGAGTGGGGGTGGGGCTGGCGGCCAGGCAGGCTTTGGGAAGGAGCTAAGTGTTTGGAATTGCATATGAAAAGAACCAGCTTTCCGGGTTCCAAGGAATCAAGTTTCCTTGGAAACCAACTTTGTCCGGTTCTATAGAATATCATGGCCCTCCTAGGTCAGGTCATCTTTCCTTTCCGTAGTCCTCGTTGGATCCCTGAATTCTAGACAGCTTGGATTGCCTCTGCGGGCTGGATGGATTGTCCTCCCGTTTCACCGGGCGGCGGGAGCGAGGTCCCAGAGGCTCTCCTGGAACCGGGCGTGGGGGCGGGGCTCACCGGGAGCCCGTGGTGAAGGTGGGCAGCGCGCCGGGAGCGCGCCCGGGGCGGGGCGAAGCCGGGCGGCGCGGGTCGGGAACCGGGTCGTGGCGGGGATGGGGGGCGGTCCCAGTTGTGCTCCCGGGGGTGGCCACTGCTGCTGGAAACGCGCTGGGATCGCACCAGGGGCGGGGTGAACCCGGGCGGCGGGGGGCGGGGGGGGGGGGTCGGGGGTCCGGTCATGGCGGAGCGGGGGCGGGCATCCCGGTTGTGCTCTCGGAGGCCGCCACTGGGGCTGGACCCGCGCCGGGAGCGCACCCGGGGCGGGGTCAACCCGGGCGGCGCGGGTGGAGACTCCGATCGCTGTGGGTGGGGATCGGTCCCAGTTGTGCTCCGGGGATCCCCACTGCGGCTGGGAAGGCACCGGGAGCATGGCAGGGGCGGGGCGGCGCGGGGCGGGGGTCGGCTCCTGGCGGGGGTCGGGGAGGGGTTCCCCGTTGTCCTCTCGGGGGTCGCCATGGCGGCTGGGAACGCCCATTGCGTGCGCTCCTGGGTCCCCAAGGGTCGGCATCCAGTGGGCGCGGCGGAGGGGTGCGGACCACAGGTCAGGGAACTGGGACTGCGTGGAGCAGGGAACCACGTAGTCCGCCCTCTGTTGGCACAACCTGGCGGTCGCAGAAAGGCCTCGCCTTTGGGCTCAAGGCCTTGACCGCTCCACCCCTTTGCTGAAAGGTCAGAGCCGCGCGGTTTTCCCAAGCAGCCTAGTGTCCGCTGCAAGTCCAAGGGCCAGAACCCTGAACTCTGGCCGGCTGGCCCAGCCCTGCTTCTGGCACTTTGGAGGCCAGCGGGCCCTTGACCACCTGCTGGGATGGGAAAGGGAAGGGTCCACGAATTGCACCCTAGAAACTTAGTAGGGTGCATGGGTTTCAAAACCCGGTGGCCGCCCAGGCAGAAAACAAGGGAGGAGGGCACCCTGCTGCCCTTTCATGGCAGCATCTGTGGCTGTCCTGCTGAGGGGCCTTTCCATGGGGACCGTGTGCAGTACAAGTTTGGTGTTTTGGAACCGAATAATTAGAACGTGTAAAAATTTTCAATGATGTGGTGGTTTGATTCAAACAAAACAAAACAAACCAAAACACCAAGCTCCAAGTTTTTTGCAAATTTAGGTCTTAATATTGAAGGCCTGTTTTCCTTCCACTGTGGCATTCTACGAAGAAATGTGCAGGTTTTTTTTTTTTTTTAATTTGTTTTTTGTTTTTCTTTTTTTTAGAAAAGATTCCGAAAAATGAGGGAAACAGGAAACCCAGAGGTGCCCCTGTAGTTTGGCGAAGGCCTTAGGAGGTCACTTGGAAATGCTGCTGGCTGTGAGGGGGGGGGGGCAGATGTGCACAGAGCTGTGCAGGCTTGTCCTTTGCATGGATGTTCTTTGTAGAAATCCACCTCGGAGCCATCTCCTGATGTGTAAGAATTTCCCAGACAGACCTCGAGCTAAGCAATGCGTTTTTCCTTAGGAAATGTTGGTCTTCAGCGATGTTCAAAGCCTGTGTATTTCGGCTAGACTCTGGCTTCAGGTCGGTTCCCCCAAAAGGCTCAGAAGTGACCTGAACCAAACAGTAAGTTTTCCTCCTACCTTGTTCTCCTCGTCTATGTTAAGGAAATGACATATTTGCCTGGAAATCTGCCTTTCTTCAAGATTCATGTCAATCATTTTTTAGCCCGGGATGACTCACCTGCTGCCCATGTTATCTCAATGCATGTCGTGGGTGAGGGGTCTGGTGTCATGCTCTGAGACACTGCCTTTGTTTCCTTAGCAGACTGCTAGTGGCTGCATCACATCGGGCTAAAGACCCGAAGGGGGTACTCTTACTGCCCCCCCACCCCGCCCCAAGTCTATGTCAGCAGCTTTCTCGATCTCTTTTATCCTTCCATAACACTTGATGACACAAAAGCTCTGAGCGATCAAGTCATATCGAATCTTCATTTCAGATTGAAGATGCATTCCATGGTATTGCCATCTTAAGTCTCTCCATCGCTATGGAATATCTGTCCATGTATTCAGGATCTTTTTCAGCCACGGTGTAGAATTTCCAGTGTGCCAGTCTTGCATCCTCGAGACATCCGTGGCAAAGCATTTGATTCATGTTGACAGTATTGAAAGGGAATTTTTTTAAAAATTCCTTTTCAGATTTTTATCTGCTAGTGTACACAGGTCAAACTGTGTACTCATTCATTTTGATCACTTTGGACAGCTTGAGAGTTGTCTTTCCTTTCTCTGCTTTCTCGTACTTTAAGAGTATCCTGGCACATACATGTTCTGCCTCACCCCTAATCTCAGTCATGTGTTCAAAGAACTTCTGTCCGTTTATTTATTTGTTTTGGGTAACATTGAATTCGTTTGGACTATGCTGGGTCTTTGCTGCTCGCTGGAAGTTGCTAGGACCTCTGGACTGCAGTCTCCCATCTCTTGCTGACCTCTTGTTGACCTCTGCAGAATCCCGGTTGGTGGGAGCTTGTTAGTTCCTTGTTCCTTACCCGGACCTCCTGTGGTAAGTGTTTTCTCTCCTCTGTGGCCTGGTAAGGGTGGGTGGTCATTGGCATCCCAAAGGTGGCTAGAAGTCAATGATTTAGGCAGGCTTGTGAATAGATATGGGAGAAGGCAACGGCACCCCACTCCAGTACTCTTGCCTGGAAAATCCCATGGACGGAAGAGCCTGGCAGGCTGCAGTCCATGGGGTCGCTCAGAGTCGGACACGACTGAGCGACTTCACTTTCACATTGCACTTTCATGCATTGGAGGAGGACATGGCAACCCACTCCAGTGTTCTTGCCTAGAGAACCCCAGGGACTGCGGGGCCTGGTGGGCTGCCGTCCATGGGGTCACACAGACTCGGACACGACTGAAACGACTTAGCAGCAGCAGCAGCAGCAGTGCATAGATATCAAAAGGGTTGAGAACAGTCAGGTAGGATCACACAAGTCACCGTGAAACAATAATACTTCTCCACTTAGCCAAAGCTAACAAAAGATTTCTGTTCTAGGTCAACCTAGAAGAGATCACGGAAGAGGTAAAGAAACTTAAAATCCATTAGCAAAGGCAGTTCAACCTCTCAAGAAACCTTGTGCTAGGCACAACACTCTTTTCTGGGGGTCCACTTTCCCTCCAACCTCCTTATCCCATTCTGTACCCATTCCTTTGCTTCTCCCATCCTGAAACTGCCACCTGGAAGAAAGAACGACGTCGTTTGCCTTCAGAAAATGCGATTTCATTCCACATACCTTCTTTTAATACCAAGTCATACATTTCCCTTCAGCAACCAAGAACTGACTTTTATATTGGCATTCGACAGATTGGTGAACATACCTATCAGTGATAGTAGCGGCCCCCCCCAGCTCCCCCGCACACGCACACAGACACGCACACACACACACACACACACAGACACACCCCCGAAGATCAGAACCAAACAAAACAAAAAAAATTGCTTTCTTACGTTTCACATGTCAGGATGGTGCCAGACACTATTATTGGATAGTCAAAAATCTCTTTTGTTTCTGTGTAAAAGGGAGGTCCTTTCAAGGCGTGAATGTTTCAGAACTTTAATTTATTTGGAAATGACCCAGCTCTTCAGTACACTGTCGTCACTTAGTTTAGCACAGGATAGAAACTCGGGTAACCAAAACACCTGGAGAAACGATTGTAAGTTCCGTTCCGTTCAGTTGCTCAGTCGTGTCTGACTCTTTGGGACCCCGTGGCCTGCAGGACGCTGGGCTTCCGTGTCCATCACCAACTCCAGGGGCTTGCTCAAACTCATGTCCATCGAATCAGTGATGCCATCCAACCATCTTAGCCTCTGTCGTCCCCTTCTCCTCTGCCTTCAATCAAGACCCTCATAGGCAGATAGTGTAGAGTGTAATTAGTGTTCATAGTTTATCTAAAAGCTCATATGACATTTAATTTTTCGTTTTCTTCCTGTTCTTTCGAGGTACTTTCTTGTTGACAAGCTTGTGACAGATAAAACGGTATAGCAATTTTTACCTTCGAACAAACCGAGGCACTATGAACATTTTGTGCTTCATGTTGATGACTCTTAGACATGTCTACAGTAGAGGAGCAAAACCAAAACTACTAGATATTTAATATTGACTAGTTCCCAGTTCACGGGACTCTGACATTCACTGAGGTCAATGTTTTCTTGTATTGGAAGCAGTTGGGTTGGCAAGGGCTGCCTTGTCTTGAGACCATTGAAATAAGAACTCAGAACTTGAGCACTATTATCAAAAATCACAAGGCTCACACTGACACATACATCAATCCAGACAGACAAGACAAGACATCTTCCAGTTTTCCGCCTGAGATGGAAAAGATGTCTTTGAGCCGTTTTTTTCTGGGGAGTGGGGGGTGGGGCTGGCGGCCAGGCAGGCTTTGGGAAGGAGCTAAGTGTTTGGAATTGCATATGAAAAGAACCAGCTTTCCGGGTTCCAAGGAATCAAGTTTCCTTGGAAACCAACTTTGTCCGGTTCTAGAGAATATCATGGCCCTCCTAGGTCAGGTCATCTTTCCTTTCCGTAGTCCTCGTTGGATCCCTGAATTCTAGACAGCTTGGATTGCCTCTGTGGGCTGGATGGATTGTCCTCCCGTTTCACCGGGCGGCGGGAGCGAGGTCCCAGAGGCTCTCCTGGAACCGGGCGTGGGGGCGGGGCTCACCGGGAGCCCGTGGTGAAGGTGGGCAGCGCACGGGGAGCGCGCCCGGGGCGGGGCGAAGCCGGGCGGCGCGGGTCGGGAATCGGGTCGTGGCGGGGATGGGGGCGGTCCCAGTTGTGCTCCCGGGGGTGGCCACTGCTGCTGGAAACGCGCTGGGATCGCACCAGGGGCGGGGTGAACCCGGGCGGCGGGGGGCGGGGGGCGGGGGTCGGGGGTCCGGTCATGGCGGAGCGGGGGCGGGCATCCCGGTTGTGCTCTCGGAGGCCGCCACTGGGGCTGGACCCGCGCCGGGAGCGCACCCGGGGCGGGGTCAACCCGGGCGGCGCGGGTGGAGACTCCGATCGCTGTGGGTGGGGATCGGTCCCAGTTGTGCTCCGGGGATCCCCACTGCGGCTGGGAAGGCACCGGGAGCATGGCAGGGGCGGGGCGGCGCGGGGCGGGGGTCGGCTCCTGGCGGGGGTAGGGGAGGGGTTCCCCGTTGTCCTCTCGGGGGTCGCCATGGCGGCTGGGAACGCCCATTGCGTGCGCTCCTGGGTCCCCAAGGGTCGGCATCCAGTGGGCGCGGCGGAGGGGTGCGGACCACAGGTCAGGGAACTGGGACTGCGTGGAGCAGGGAACCACGTAGTCCGCCCTCTGTTGGCACAACCTGGCGGTCGCAGAAAGGCCTCGCCTTTGGGCTCAAGGCCTTGACCGCTCCACCCCTTTGCTGAAAGGTCAGAGCCGCGCGGTTTTCCCAAGCAGCCTAGTGTCCGCTGCAAGTCCAAGGGCCAGAACCCTGAACTCTGGCCGGCTGGCCCAGCCCTGCTTCTGGCACTTTGGAGGCCAGCGGGCCCTTGACCACCTGCTGGGATGGGAAAGGGAAGGGTCCACGAATTGCACCCTAGAAACTTAGTAGGGTGCATGGGTTTCAAAACCCGGTGGCCGCCCAGGCAGAAAACAAGGGAGGAGGGCACCCTGCTGCCCTTTCATGGCAGCATCTGTGGCTGTCCTGCTGAGGGGCCTTTCCATGGGGACCGTGTGCAGTACAAGTTTGGTGTTTTGGAACCGAATAATTAGAACGTGTAAAAATTTTCAATGTTGTGGTGGTTTGATTCAAACAAAACAAAACAAACCAAAACACCAAGCTCCAAGTTTTTTGCAAATTTAGGTCTTAATATTGAAGGCCTGTTTTCCTTCCACTGTGGCATTCTACGAAGAAATGTGCGGGTTTTTTTTTTTTTTTTAATTTGTTTTTTGTTTTTCTTTTTTTTAGAAAAGATTCCGAAAAATGAGGGAAACAGGAAACCCAGAGGTGCCCCTGTAGTTTGGCGAAGGCCTTAGGAGGTCACTTGGAAATGCTGCTGGCTGTGAGGGGGAGGGGGCAGATGTGCACAGAGCTGTGCAGGCTTGTCCTTTGCATGGATGTTCTTTGTAGAAATCCACCTCGGAGCCATCTCCTGATGTGTAAGAATTTCCCAGACAGACCTCGAGCTAAGCAATGCGTTTTTCCTTAGGAAATGTTGGTCTTCAGCGATGTTCAAAGCCTGTGTATTTCGGCTAGACTCTGGCTTCAGGTCGGTTCCCCCAAAAGGCTCAGAAGTGACCTGAACCAAACAGTAAGTTTTCCTCCTACCTTGTTCTCCTCGTCTATGTTAAGGAAATGACATATTTGCCTGGAAATCTGCCTTTCTTCAAGATTCATGTCAATCATTTTTTAGCCCGGGATGACTCACCTGCTGCCCATGTTATCTCAATGCATGTCGTGGGTGAGGGGGTCTGGTGTCATGCTCTGAGACACTGCCTTTGTTTCCTTAGCAGACTGCTAGTGGCTGCATCACATCGGGCTAAAGACCCGAAGGGGGTACTCTTACTGCCCCCCACCCCGCCCCAAGTCTATGTCAGCAGCTTTCTCGATCTCTTTTATCCTTCCATAACACTTGATGACACAAAAGCTCTGAGCGATCAAGTCATATCGAATCTTCATTTCAGATTGAAGATGCATTCCATGGTATTGCCATCTTAAGTCTCTCCATCGCTATGGAATATCTGTCCATGTATTCAGGATCTTTTTCAGCCACGGTGTAGAATTTCCAGTGTGCCAGTCTTGCATCCTCGAGACATCCGTGGCAAAGCATTTGATTCATGTTGACAGTATTGAAAGGGAATTTTTTTAAAAATTCCTTTTCAGATTTTTATCTGCTAGGGTACACAGGTCAAACTGTGTACTCATTCATTTTGATCACTTTGGACAGCTTGAGAGTTGTCTTTCCTTTCTCTGCTTTCTCGTACTTTAAGAGTATCCTGGCACATACATGTTCTGCCTCACCCCTAATCTCAGTCATGTGTTCAAAGAACTTCTGTCCATTTATTTATTTGTTTTTGGTAACATTGAATTCGTTTGGACTATGCTGGGTCTTTGCTGCTCGCTGGAAGTTGCTAGGACCTCTGGACTGCAGTCTCCCATCTCTTGCTGACCTCTTGTTGACCTCTGCAGAATCCCGGTTGGTGGGAGCTTGTTAGTTCCTTGTTCCTTACCCGGACCTCCTGTGGTAAGTGTTTTCTCTCCTCTGTGGCCTGGTAAGGGTGGGTGGTCATTGGCATCCCAAAGGTGGCTAGAAGTCAATGATTTAGGCAGGCTTGTGAATAGATATGGGAGAAGGCAACGGCACCCCACTCCAGTACTCTTGCCTGGAAAATCCCATGGACGGAAGAGCCTGGCAGGCTGCAGTCCATGGGGTCGCTCAGAGTCGGACACGACTGAGCGACTTCACTTTCACATTGCACTTTCATGCATTGGAGGAGGACATGGCAACCCACTCCAGTGTTCTTGCCTAGAGAACCCCAGGGACTGCGGGGCCTGGTGGGCTGCCGTCCATGGGGTCACACAGACTCGGACACGACTGAAACGACTTAGCAGCAGCAGCAGCAGCAGTGCATAGATATCAAAAGGGTTGAGAACAGTCAGGTAGGATCACACAAGTCACCGTGAAACAATAATACTTCTCCACTTAGCCAAAGCTCACAAAAGATTTCTGTTCTAGGTCAACCTAGAAGAGATCACGGAAGAGGTAAAGAAACTTAAAATCCATTAGCAAAGGCAGTTCAACCTCTCAAGAAACCTTGTGCTAGGCACAACACTCTTTTCTGGGGGTCCACTTTCCCTCCAACCTCCTTATCCCATTCTGTACCCATTCCTTTGCTTCTCCCATCCTGAAACTGCCACCTGGAAGAAAGAACGACGTCGTTTGCCTTCAGAAAATGCGATTTCATTCCACATACCTTCTTTTAATACCAAGTCATACATTTCCCTTCAGCAACCAAGAACTGACTTTTATATTGGCATTCGACAGATTGGTGAACATACCTATCAGTGATAGTAGCGCCCCCCCCCCAGCTCCCCCGCACACGCACACGCAGACACACACACACACACACACACACACAGACACACCCCCAAGATCAGAACCAAACAAAACAAAAAAAATTGCTTTCTTACGTTTCACATGTCAGGATGGTGCCAGACACTATTATTGGATAGTCAAAAATCTCTTTTGTTTCTGTGTAAAAGGGAGGTCCTTTCAAGGCGTGAATGTTTCAGAACTTTAATTTATTTGGAAATGACCCAGCTCTTCAGTACACTGTCGTCACTTAGTTTAGCACAGGATAGAAACTCGGGTAACCAAAACACCTGGAGAAACGATTGTAAGTTCAGTTCCGTTCAGTTGCTCAGTCGTGTCTGACTCTTTGGGACCCCGTGGCCTGCAGGACGCTGGGCTTCCGTGTCCATCACCAACTCCAGGGGCTTGCTCAAACTCATGTCCATCGAATCAGTGATGCCATCCAACCATCTTAGCCTCTGTCGTCCCCTTCTCCTCTGCCTTCAATCAAGACCCTCATAGGCAGATAGTGTAGAGTGTAATTAGTGTTCATAGTTTATCTAAAAGCTCATATGACATTTAATTTTTCGTTTTCTTCCTGTTCTTTCGAGGTACTTTCTTGTTGACAAGCTTGTGACAGATAAAACGGTATAGCAATTTTTACCTTCGAACAAACCGAGGCACTATGAACATTTTGTGCTTCATGTTGATGACTCTTAGACATGTCTACAGTAGAGGAGCAAAACCAAAACTACTAGATATTTAATATTGACTAGTTCCCAGTTCACGGGACTCTGACATTCACTGAGGTCAATGTTTTCTTGTATTGGAAGCAGTTGGGTTGGCAAGGGCTGCCTTGTCTTGAGACCATTGAAATAAGAACTCAGAACTTGAGCACTATTATCAAAAATCACAAGGCTCACACTGACACATACATCAATCCAGACAGACAAGACAAGACATCTTCCAGTTTTCCGCCTGAGATGGAAAAGATGTCTTTGAGCCGTTTTTTTCTGGGGAGTGGGGGGTGGGGCTGGCGGCCAGGCAGGCTTTGGGAAGGAGCTAAGTGTTTGGAATTGCATATGAAAAGAACCAGCTTTCCGGGTTCCAAGGAATCAAGTTTCCTTGGAAACCAACTTTGTCCGGTTCTAGAGAATATCATGGCCCTCCTAGGTCAGGTCATCTTTCCTTTCCGTAGTCCTCGTTGGATCCCTGAATTCTAGACAGCTTGGATTGCCTCTGTGGGCTGGATGGATTGTCCTCCCGTTTCACCGGGCGGCGGGAGCGAGGTCCCAGAGGCTCTCCTGGAACCGGGCGTGGGGGCGGGGCTCACCGGGAGCCCGTGGTGAAGGTGGGCAGCGCACCGGGAGCGCGCCCGGGGCGGGGCGAAGCCGGGCGGCGCGGGTCGGGAATCGGGTCGTGGCGGGGATGGGGGCGGTCCCAGTTGTGCTCCCGGGGGTGGCCACTGCTGCTGGAAACGCGCTGGGATCGCACCAGGGGCGGGGTGAACCCGGGCGGCGGGGGGCGGGGGGCGGGGGTCGGGGGTCCGGTCATGGCGGAGCGGGGGCGGGCATCCCGGTTGTGCTCTCGGAGGCCGCCACTGGGGCTGGACCCGCGCCGGGAGCGCACCCGGGGCGGGGTCAACCCGGGCGGCGCGGGTGGAGACTCCGATCGCTGTGGGTGGGGATCGGTCCCAGTTGTGCTCCGGGGATCCCCACTGCGGCTGGGAAGGCACCGGGAGCATGGCAGGGGCGGGGCGGCGCGGGGCGGGGGTCGGCTCCTGGCGGGGGTAGGGGAGGGGTTCCCCGTTGTCCTCTCGGGGGTCGCCATGGCGGCTGGGAACGCCCATTGCGTGCGCTCCTGGGTCCCCAAGGGTCGGCATCCAGTGGGCGCGGCGGAGGGGTGCGGACCACAGGTCAGGGAACTGGGACTGCGTGGAGCAGGGAACCACGTAGTCCGCCCTCTGTTGGCACAACCTGGCGGTCGCAGAAAGGCCTCGCCTTTGGGCTCAAGGCCTTGACCGCTCCACCCCTTTGCTGAAAGGTCAGAGCCGCGCGGTTTTCCCAAGCAGCCTAGTGTCCGCTGCAAGTCCAAGGGCCAGAACCCTGAACTCTGGCCGGCTGGCCCAGCCCTGCTTCTGGCACTTTGGAGGCCAGCGGGCCCTTGACCACCTGCTGGGATGGGAAAGGGAAGGGTCCACGAATTGCACCCTAGAAACTTAGTAGGGTGCATGGGTTTCAAAACCCGGTGGCCGCCCAGGCAGAAAACAAGGGAGGAGGGCACCCTGCTGCCCTTTCATGGCAGCATCTGTGGCTGTCCTGCTGAGGGGCCTTTCCATGGGGACCGTGTGCAGTACAAGTTTGGTGTTTTGGAACCGAATAATTAGAACGTGTAAAAATTTTCAATGATGTGGTGGTTTGATTCAAACAAAACAAAACAAACCAAAACACCAAGCTCCAAGTTTTTTGCAAATTTAGGTCTTAATATTGAAGGCCTGTTTTCCTTCCACTGTGGCATTCTACGAAGAAATGTGCGGGTTTTTTTTTTTTTTTAATTTGTTTTTTGTTTTTCTTTTTTTAGAAAAGATTCCGAAAAATGAGGGAAACAGGAAACCCAGAGGTGCCCCTGTAGTTTGGCGAAGGCCTTAGGAGGTCACTTGGAAATGCTGCTGGCTGTGAGGGGGAGGGGGCAGATGTGCACAGAGCTGTGCAGGCTTGTCCTTTGCATGGATGTTCTTTGTAGAAATCCACCTCGGAGCCATCTCCTGATGTGTAAGAATTTCCCAGACAGACCTCGAGCTAAGCAATGCGTTTTTCCTTAGGAAATGTTGGTCTTCAGCGATGTTCAAAGCCTGTGTATTTCGGCTAGACTCTGGCTTCAGGTCGGTTCCCCTAAAAGGCTCAGAAGTGACCTGAACCAAACAGTAAGTTTTCCTCCTACCTTGTTCTCCTCGTCTATGTTAAGGAAATGACATATTTGCCTGGAAATCTGCCTTTCTTCAAGATTCATGTCAATCATTTTTTAGCCCGGGATGACTCACCTGCTGCCCATGTTATCTCAATGCATGTAGTGGGTGAGGGGGTCTGGTGTCATGCTCTGAGACACTGCCTTTGTTTCCTTAGCAGACTGCTAGTGGCTGCATCACATCGGGCTAAAGACCCGAAGGGGGTACTCTTACTGCCCCCCACCCCGCCCCAAGTCTATGTCAGCAGCTTTCTCGATCTCTTTTATCCTTCCATAACACTTGATGACACAAAAGCTCTGAGCGATCAAGTCATATCGAATCTTCATTTCAGATTGAAGATGCATTCCATGGTATTGCCATCTTAAGTCTCTCCATCGCTATGGAATATCTGTCCATGTATTCAGGATCTTTTTCAGCCACGGTGTAGAATTTCCAGTGTGCCAGTCTTGCATCCTCGAGACATCCGTGGCAAAGCATTTGATTCATGTTGACAGTATTGAAAGGGAATTTTTTAAAAATTCCTTTTCAGATTTTTATCTGCTAGTGTACACAGGTCAAACTGTGTACTCATTCATTTTGATCACTTTGGACAGCTTGAGAGTTGTCTTTCCTTTCTCTGCTTTCTCGTGCTTTAAGAGTATCCTGGCACATACATGTTCTGCCTCACCCCTAATCTCAGTCATGTGTTCAAAGAACTTCTGTCCATTTATTTATTTGTTTTTGGTAACATTGAATTCGTTTGGACTATGCTGGGTCTTTGCTGCTCGCTGGAAGTTGCTAGGACCTCTGGACTGCAGTCTCCCATCTCTTGCTGACCTCTTGTTGACCTCTGCAGAATCCTGGTTGGTGGGAGCTTGTTAGTTCCTTGTTCCTTACCCGGACCTCCTGTGGTAAGTGTTTTCTCTCCTCTGTGGCCTGGTAAGGGTGGGTGGTCATTGGCATCCCAAAGGTGGCTAGAAGTCAATGATTTAGGCAGGCTTGTGAATAGATATGGGAGAAGGCAACGGCACCCCACTCCAGTACTCTTGCCTGGAAAATCCCATGGACGGAAGAGCCTGGCAGGCTGCAGTCCATGGGGTCGCTCAGAGTCGGACACGACTGAGCGACTTCACTTTCACATTGCACTTTCATGCATTGGAGGAGGACATGGCAACCCACTCCAGTGTTCTTGCCTAGAGAACCCCAGGGACTGCGGGGCCTGGTGGGCTGCCGTCCATGGGGTCACACAGACTCGGACACGACTGAAACGACTTAGCAGCAGCAGCAGCAGCAGTGCATAGATATCAAAAGGGTTGAGAACAGTCAGGTAGGATCACACAAGTCACCGTGAAACAATAATACTTCTCCACTTAGCCAAAGCTCACAAAAGATTTCTGTTCTAGGTCAACCTAGAAGAGATCACGGAAGAGGTAAAGAAACTTAAAATCCATTAGCAAAGGCAGTTCAACCTCTCAAGAAACCTTGTGCTAGGCACAACACTCTTTTCTGGGGGTCCACTTTCCCTCCAACCTCCTTATCCCATTCTGTACCCATTCCTTTGCTTCTCCCATCCTGAAACTGCCACCTGGAAGAAAGAACGACGTCGTTTGCCTTCAGAAAATGCGATTTCATGCCACATACCTTCTTTTAATACCAAGTCATACATTTCCCTTCAGCAACCAAGAACTGACTTTTATATTGGCATTCGACAGATTGGTGAACATACCTATCTGTGATAGTAGCGCCCCCCCCCCAGCTCCCCCGCACACGCACACGCACACACACACACACACACACACACACACACACACACCCCCAAGATCAGAACCAAACAAAACAAAAAAAATTGCTTTCTTACGTTTCACATGTCAGGATGGTGCCAGACACTATTATTGGATAGTCAAAAATCTCTTTTGTTTCTGTGTAAAAGGGAGGTCCTTTCAAGGCGTGAATGTTTCAGAACTTTAATTTATTTGGAAATGACCCAGCTCTTCAGTACACTGTCGTCACTTAGTTTAGCACAGGATAGAAACTCGGGTAACCAAAACACCTGGAGAAACGATTGTAAGTTCAGTTCCGTTCAGTTGCTCAGTCGTGTCTGACTCTTTGGGACCCCGTGGCCTGCAGGACGCTGGGCTTCCGTGTCCATCACCAACTCCAGGGGCTTGCTCAAACTCATGTCCATCGAATCAGTGATGCCATCCAACCATCTTAGCCTCTGTCGTCCCCTTCTCCTCTGCCTTCAATCAAGACCCTCATAGGCAGATAGTGTAGAGTGTAATTAGTGTTCATAGTTTATCTAAAAGCTCATATGACATTTAATTTTTCGTTTTCTTCCTGTTCTTTCGAGGTACTTTCTTGTTGACAAGCTTGTGACAGATAAAACGGTATAGCAATTTTTACCTTAGAACAAACCGAGGCACTATGAACATTTTGTGCTTCATGTTGATGACTCTTAGACATGTCTACAGTAGAGGAGCAAAACCAAAACTACTAGATATTTAATATTGACTAGTTCCCAGTTCACGGGACTCTGACATTCACTGAGGTCAATGTTTTCTTGTATTGGAAGCAGTTGGGTTGGCAAGGGCTGCCTTGTCTTGAGACCATTGAAATAAGAACTCAGAACTTGAGCACTATTATCAAAAATCACAAGGCTCACACTGACACAGACATCAATCCAGACAGACAAGACAAGACATCTTCCAGTTTTCCGCCTGAGATGGAAAAGATTTCTTTGAGCCGTTTTTTCTGGGGAGTGGGGGTGGGGCTGGCGGCCAGGCAGGCTTTGGGAAGGAGCTAAGTGTTTGGAATTGCATATGAAAAGAACCAGCTTTCCGGGTTCCAAGGAATCAAGTTTCCTTGGAAACCAACTTTGTCCGGTTCTATAGAATATCATGGCCCTCCTAGGTCAGGTCATCTTTCCTTTCCGTAGTCCTCGTTGGATCCCTGAATTCTAGACAGCTTGGATTGCCTCTGTGGGCTGGATGGATTGTCCTCCCGTTTCACCGGGCGGCGGGAGCGAGGTCCCAGAGGCTCTCCTGGAACCGGGCGTGGGGGCGGGGCTCACCGGGAGCCCGTGGTGAAGGTGGGCAGCGCACCGGGAGCGCGCCCGGGGCGGGGCGAAGCCGGGCGGCGCGGGTCGGGAATCGGGTCGTGGCGGGGATGGGGGCGGTCCCAGTTGTGCTCCCGGGGGTGGCCACTGCTGCTGGAAACGCGCTGGGATCGCACCAGGGGCGGGGTGAACCCGGGCGGCGGGGGGCGGGGGGGGGCGGGGGTCCGGTCATGGCGGAGCGGGGGCGGGCATCCCGGTTGTGCTCTCGGAGGCCGCCACTGGGGCTGGACCCGCGCCGGGAGCGCACCCGGGGCGGGGTCAACCCGGGCGGCGCGGGTGGAGACTCCGATCGCTGTGGGTGGGGGTCGGTCCCAGTTGTGCTCCGGGGATCCCCACTGCGGCTGGGAAGGCACCGGGAGCATGGCAGGGGCGGGGCGGCGCGGGGCGGGGGTCGGCTCCTGGCGGGGGTAGGGGAGGGGTTCCCCGTTGTCCTCTCGGGGGTCGCCATGGCGGCTGGGAACGCCCATTGCGTGCGCTCCTGGGTCCCCAAGGGTCGGCATCCAGTGGGCGCGGCGGAGGGGTGCGGACCACAGGTCAGGGAACTGGGACTGCGTGGAGCAGGGAACCACGTAGTCCGCCCTCTGTTGGCACAACCTGGCGGTCGCAGAAAGGCCTCGCCTTTGGGCTCAAGGCCTTGACCGCTCCACCCCTTTGCTGAAAGGTCAGAGCCGCGCGGTTTTCCCAAGCAGCCTAGTGTCCGCTGCAAGTCCAAGGGCCAGAACCCTGAACTCTGGCCGGCTGGCCCAGCCCTGCTTCTGGCACTTTGGAGGCCAGCGGGCCCTTGACCACCTGCTGGGATGGGAAAGGGAAGGGTCCACGAATTGCACCCTAGAAACTTAGTAGGGTGCATGGGTTTCAAAACCCGGTGGCCGCCCAGGCAGAAAACAAGGGAGGAGGGCACCCTGCTGCCCTTTCATGGCAGCATCTGTGGCTGTCCTGCTGAGGGGCCTTTCCATGGGGACCGTGTGCAGTACAAGTTTGGTGTTTTGGAACCGAATAATTAGAACGTGTAAAAATTTTCAATGATGTGGTGGTTTGATTCAAACAAAACAAAACAAACCAAAACACCAAGCTCCAAGTTTTTTGCAAATTTAGGTCTTAATATTGAAGGCCTGTTTTCCTTCCACTGTGGCATTCTACGAAGAAATGTGCGGGTTTTTTTTTTTTTTTTAATTTGTTTTTTGTTTTTCTTTTTTTAGAAAAGATTCCGAAAAATGAGGGAAACAGGAAACCCAGAGGTGCCCCTGTAGTTTGGCGAAGGCCTTAGGAGGTCACTTGGAAATGCTGCTGGCTGTGAGGGGGAGGGGGCAGATGTGCACAGAGCTGTGCAGGCTTGTCCTTTGCATGGATGTTCTTTGTAGAAATCCACCTCGGAGCCATCTCCTGATGTGTAAGAATTTCCCAGACAGACCTCGAGCTAAGCAATGCGTTTTTCCTTAGGAAATGTTGGTCTTCAGCGATGTTCAAAGCCTGTGTATTTCGGCTAGACTCTGGCTTCAGGTCGGTTCCCCCAAAAGGCTCAGAAGTGACCTGAACCAAACAGTAAGTTTTCCTCCTACCTTGTTCTCCTCGTCTATGTTAAGGAAATGACATATTTGCCTGGAAATCTGCCTTTCTTCAAGATTCATGTCAATCATTTTTTAGCCCGGGATGACTCACCTGCTGCCCATGTTATCTCAATGCATGTCGTGGGTGAGGGGGTCTGGTGTCATGCTCTGAGACACTGCCTTTGTTTCCTTAGCAGACTGCTAGTGGCTGCATCACATCGGGCTAAAGACCCGAAGGGGTACTCTTACTGCCCCCCACCCCGCCCCAAGTCTATGTCAGCAGCTTTCTCGATCTCTTTTATCCTTCCATAACACTTGATGACACAAAAGCTCTGAGCGATCAAGTCATATCGAATCTTCATTTCAGATTGAAGATGCATTCCATGGTATTGCCATCTTAAGTCTCTCCATCGCTATGGAATATCTGTCCATGTATTCAGGATCTTTTTCAGCCACGGTGTAGAATTTCCAGTGTGCCAGTCTTGCATCCTCGTGACATCCGTGGCAAAGCATTTGATTCATGTTGACAGTATTGAAAGGGAATTTTTAAAAATTCCTTTTCAGATTTTTATCTGCTAGTGTACACAGGTCAAACTGTGTACTCATTCATTTTGATCACTTTGGACAGCTTGAGAGTTGTCTTTCCTTTCTCTGCTTTCTCGTACTTTAAGAGTATCCTGGCACATACATGTTCTGCCTCACCCCTAATCTCAGTCATGTGTTCAAAGAACTTCTGTCCGTTTATTTATTTGTTTTTGGTAACATTGAATTCGTTTGGACTATGCTGGGTCTTTGCTGCTCGCTGGAAGTTGCTAGGACCTCTGGACTGCAGTCTCCCATCTCTTGCTGACCTCTTGTTGACCTCTGCAGAATCCTGGTTGGTGGGAGCTTGTTAGTTCCTTGTTCCTTACCCGGACCTCCTGTGGTAAGTGTTTTCTCTCCTCTGTGGCCTGGTAAGGGTGGGTGGTCATTGGCATCCCAAAGGTGGCTAGAAGTCAATGATTTAGGCAGGCTTGTGAATAGATATGGGAGAAGGCAATGGCACCCCACTCCAGTACTCTTGCCTGGAAAATCCCATGGACGGAAGAGCCTGGCAGGCTGCAGTCCATGGGGTCGCTCAGAGTCGGACACGACTGAGCGACTTCACTTTCACATTGCACTTTCATGCATTGGAGGAGGACATGGCAACCCACTCCAGTGTTCTTGCCTAGAGAACCCCAGGGACTGCGGGGCCTGGTGGGCTGCCGTCCATGGGGTCACACAGACTCGGACACGACTGAAACGACTTAGCAGCAGCAGCAGCAGCAGTGCATAGATATCAAAAGGGTTGAGAACAGTCAGGTAGGATCACACAAGTCACCGTGAAACAATAATACTTCTCCACTTAGCCAAAGCTCACAAAAGATTTCTGTTCTAGGTCAACCTAGAAGAGATCACGGAAGAGGTAAAGAAACTTAAAATCCATTAGCAAAGGCAGTTCAACCTCTCAAGAAACCTTGTGCTAGGCACAACACTCTTTTCTGGGGGTCCACTTTCCCTCCAACCTCCTTATCCCATTCTGTACCCATTCCTTTGCTTCTCCCATCCTGAAACTGCCACCTGGAAGAAAGAACGACGTCGTTTGCCTTCAGAAAATGCGATTTCATTCCACATACCTTCTTTTAATACCAAGTCATACATTTCCCTTCAGCAACCAAGAACTGACTTTTATATTGGCATTCGACAGATTGGTGAACATACCTATCAGTGATAGTAGCCCCCCCCCAGCTCCCCCGCACACGCACACGCACACACACACACACACACACACACACACACAGACACACCCCCAAGATCAGAACCAAACAAAACAAAAAAAATTGCTTTCTTACGTTTCACATGTCAGGATGGTGCCAGACACTATTATTGGATAGTCAAAAATCTCTTTTGTTTCTGTGTAAAAGGGAGGTCCTTTCAAGGCGTGAATGTTTCAGAACTTTAATTTATTTGGAAATGACCCAGCTCTTCAGTACACTGTCGTCACTTAGTTTAGCACAGGATAGAAACTCGGGTAACCAAAACACCTGGAGAAACGATTGTAAGTTCAGTTCCGTTCAGTTGCTCAGTCGTGTCTGACTCTTTGGGACCCCGTGGCCTGCAGGACGCTGGGCTTCCGTGTCCATCACCAACTCCAGGGGCTTGCTCAAACTCATGTCCATCGAATCAGTGATGCCATCCAACCATCTTAGCCTCTGTCGTCCCCTTCTCCTCTGCCTTCAATCAAGACCCTCATAGGCAGATAGTGTAGAGTGTAATTAGTGTTCATAGTTTATCTAAAAGCTCATATGACATTTAATTTTTCGTTTTCTTCCTGTTCTTTCGAGGTACTTTCTTGTTGACAAGCTTGTGACAGATAAAACGGTATAGCAATTTTTACCTTAGAACAAACCGAGGCACTATGAACATTTTGTGCTTCATGTTGATGACTCTTAGACATGTCTACAGTAGAGGAGCAAAACCAAAACTACTAGATATTTAATATTGACTAGTTCCCAGTTCACGGGACTCTGACATTCACTGAGGTCAATGTTTTCTTGTATTGGAAGCAGTTGGGTTGGCAAGGGCTGCCTTGTCTTGAGACCATTGAAATAAGAACTCAGAACTTGAGCACTATTATCAAAAATCACAAGGCTCACACTGACACAGACATCAATCCAGACAGACAAGACAAGACATCTTCCAGTTTTCCGCCTGAGATGGAAAAGATTTCTTTGAGCCGTTTTTTCTGGGGAGTGGGGGTGGGGCTGGCGGCCAGGCAGGCTTTGGGAAGGAGCTAAGTGTTTGGAATTGCATATGAAAAGAACCAGCTTTCCGGGTTCCAAGGAATCAAGTTTCCTTGGAAACCAACTTTGTCCGGTTCTATAGAATATCATGGCCCTCCTAGGTCAGGTCATCTTTCCTTTCCGTAGTCCTCGTTGGATCCCTGAATTCTAGACAGCTTGGATTGCCTCTGTGGGCTGGATGGATTGTCCTCCCGTTTCACCGGGCGGCGGGAGCGAGGTCCCAGAGGCTCTCCTGGAACCGGGCGTGGGGGCGGGGCTCACCGGGAGCCCGTGGTGAAGGTGGGCAGCGCACCGGGAGCGCGCCCGGGGCGGGGCGAAGCCGGGCGGCGCGGGTCGGGAATCGGGTCGTGGCGGGGATGGGGGCGGTCCCAGTTGTGCTCCCGGGGGTGGCCACTGCTGCTGGAAACGCGCTGGGATCGCACCAGGGGCGGGGTGAACCCGGGCGGCGGGGGGCGGGGGCGGGGGTCGGGGGTCCGGTCATGGCGGAGCGGGGGCGGGCATCCCGGTTGTGCTCTCGGAGGCCGCCACTGGGGCTGGACCCGCGCCGGGAGCGCACCCGGGGCGGGGTCAACCCGGGCGGCGCGGGTGGAGACTCCGATCGCTGTGGGTGGGGGTCGGTCCCAGTTGTGCTCCGGGGATCCCCACTGCGGCTGGGAAGGCACCGGGAGCATGGCAGGGGCGGGGCGGCGCGGGGCGGGGGTCGGCTCCTGGCGGGGGTAGGGGAGGGGTTCCCCGTTGTCCTCTCGGGGGTCGCCATGGCGGCTGGGAACGCCCATTGCGTGCGCTCCTGGGTCCCCAAGGGTCGGCATCCAGTGGGCGCGGCGGAGGGGTGCGGACCACAGGTCAGGGAACTGGGACTGCGTGGAGCAGGGAACCACGTAGTCCGCCCTCTGTTGGCACAACCTGGCGGTCGCAGAAAGGCCTCGCCTTTGGGCTCAAGGCCTTGACCGCTCCACCCCTTTGCTGAAAGGTCAGAGCCGCGCGGTTTTCCCAAGCAGCCTAGTGTCCGCTGCAAGTCCAAGGGCCAGAACCCTGAACTCTGGCCGGCTGGCCCAGCCCTGCTTCTGGCACTTTGGAGGCCAGCGGGCCCTTGACCACCTGCTGGGATGGGAAAGGGAAGGGTCCACGAATTGCACCCTAGAAACTTAGTAGGGTGCATGGGTTTCAAAACCCGGTGGCCGCCCAGGCAGAAAACAAGGGAGGAGGGCACCCTGCTGCCCTTTCATGGCAGCATCTGTGGCTGTCCTGCTGAGGGGGCCTTTCCATGGGGACCGTGTGCAGTACAAGTTTGGTGTTTTGGAACCGAATAATTAGAACGTGTAAAAATTTTCAATGATGTGGTGGTTTGATTCAAACAAAACAAAACAAACCAAAACACCAAGCTCCAAGTTTTTTGCAAATTTAGGTCTTAATATTGAAGGCCTGTTTTCCTTCCACTGTGGCATTCTACGAAGAAATGTGCGGGTTTTTTTTTTTTTTTTTAATTTGTTTTTTGTTTTTCTTTTTTTTAGAAAAGATTCCGAAAAATGAGGGAAACAGGAAACCCAGAGGTGCCCCTGTAGTTTGGCGAAGGCCTTAGGAGGTCACTTGGAAATGCTGCTGGCTGTGAGGGGGAGGGGGCAGATGTGCACAGAGCTGTGCAGGCTTGTCCTTTGCATGGATGTTCTTTGTAGAAATCCACCTCGGAGCCATCTCCTGATGTGTAAGAATTTCCCAGACAGACCTCGAGCTAAGCAATGCGTTTTTCCTTAGGAAATGTTGGTCTTCAGCGATGTTCAAAGCCTGTGTATTTCGGCTAGACTCTGGCTTCAGGTCGGTTCCCCCAAAAGGCTCAGAAGTGACCTGAACCAAACAGTAAGTTTTCCTCCTACCTTGTTCTCCTCGTCTATGTTAAGGAAATGACATATTTGCCTGGAAATCTGCCTTTCTTCAAGATTCATGTCAATCATTTTTTAGCCCGGGATGACTCACCTGCTGCCCATGTTATCTCAATGCATGTCGTGGGTGAGGGGTCTGGTGTCATGCTCTGAGACACTGCCTTTGTTTCCTTAGCAGACTGCTAGTGGCTGCATCACATCGGGCTAAAGACCCGAAGGGGGTACTCTTACTGCCCCCCACCCCGCCCCAAGTCTATGTCAGCAGCTTTCTCGATCTCTTTTATCCTTCCATAACACTTGATGACACAAAAGCTCTGAGCGATCAAGTCATATCGAATCTTCATTTCAGATTGAAGATGCATTCCATGGTATTGCCATCTTAAGTCTCTCCATCGCTATGGAATATCTGTCCATGTATTCAGGATCTTTTTCAGCCACGGTGTAGAATTTCCAGTGTGCCAGTCTTGCATCCTCGTGACATCCGTGGCAAAGCATTTGATTCATGTTGACAGTATTGAAAGGGAATTTTTAAAAAATTCCTTTTCAGATTTTTATCTGCTAGTGTACACAGGTCAAACTGTGTACTCATTCATTTTGATCACTTTGGACAGCTTGAGAGTTGTCTTTCCTTTCTCTGCTTTCTCGTACTTTAAGAGTATCCTGGCACATACATGTTCTGCCTCACCCCTAATCTCAGTCATGTGTTCAAAGAACTTCTGTCCGTTTATTTATTTGTTTTTGGTAACATTGAATTCGTTTGGACTATGCTGGGTCTTTGCTGCTCGCTGGAAGTTGCTAGGACCTCTGGACTGCAGTCTCCCATCTCTTGCTGACCTCTTGTTGACCTCTGCAGAATCCTGGTTGGTGGGAGCTTGTTAGTTCCTTGTTCCTTACCCGGACCTCCTGTGGTAAGTGTTTTCTCTCCTCTGTGGCCTGGTAAGGGTGGGTGGTCATTGGCATCCCAAAGGTGGCTAGAAGTCAATGATTTAGGCAGGCTTGTGAATAGATATGGGAGAAGGCAATGGCACCCCACTCCAGTACTCTTGCCTGGAAAATCCCATGGACGGAAGAGCCTGGCAGGCTGCAGTCCATGGGGTCGCTCAGAGTCGGACACGACTGAGCGACTTCACTTTCACATTGCACTTTCATGCATTGGAGGAGGACATGGCAACCCACTCCAGTGTTCTTGCCTAGAGAACCCCAGGGACTGCGGGGCCTGGTGGGCTGCCGTCCATGGGGTCACACAGACTCGGACACGACTGAAACGACTTAGCAGCAGCAGCAGCAGCAGTGCATAGATATCAAAAGGGTTGAGAACAGTCAGGTAGGATCACACAAGTCACCGTGAAACAATAATACTTCTCCACTTAGCCAAAGCTCACAAAAGATTTCTGTTCTAGGTCAACCTAGAAGAGATCACGGAAGAGGTAAAGAAACTTAAAATCCATTAGCAAAGGCAGTTCAACCTCTCAAGAAACCTTGTGCTAGGCACAACACTCTTTTCTGGGGGTCCACTTTCCCTCCAACCTCCTTATCCCATTCTGTACCCATTCCTTTGCTTCTCCCATCCTGAAACTGCCACCTGGAAGAAAGAACGACGTCGTTTGCCTTCAGAAAATGCGATTTCATTCCACATACCTTCTTTTAATACCAAGTCATACATTTCCCTTCAGCAACCAAGAACTGACTTTTATATTGGCATTCGACAGATTGGTGAACATACCTATCAGTGATAGTAGCGCCCCCCCAGCTCCCCCACACGCACACACACACACACACACACACACACACACACAGACACACCCCCAAGATCAGAACCAAACAAAACAAAAAAAATTGCTTTCTTACGTTTCACATGTCAGGATGGTGCCAGACACTATTATTGGATAGTCAAAAATCTCTTTTGTTTCTGTGTAAAAGGGAGGTCCTTTCAAGGCGTGAATGTTTCAGAACTTTAATTTATTTGGAAATGACCCAGCTCTTCAGTACACTGTCGTCACTTAGTTTAGCACAGGATAGAAACTCGGGTAACCAAAACACCTGGAGAAACGATTGTAAGTTCAGTTCCGTTCAGTTGCTCAGTCGTGTCTGACTCTTTGGGACCCCGTGGCCTGCAGGACGCTGGGCTTCCGTGTCCATCACCAACTCCAGGGGCTTGCTCAAACTCATGTCCATCGAATCAGTGATGCCATCCAACCATCTTAGCCTCTGTCGTCCCCTTCTCCTCTGCCTTCAATCAAGACCCTCATAGGCAGATAGTGTAGAGTGTAATTAGTGTTCATAGTTTATCTAAAAGCTCATATGACATTTAATTTTTCGTTTTCTTCCTGTTCTTTCGAGGTACTTTCTTGTTGACAAGCTTGTGACAGATAAAACGGTATAGCAATTTTTACCTTAGAACAAACCGAGGCACTATGAACATTTTGTGCTTCATGTTGATGACTCTTAGACATGTCTACAGTAGAGGAGCAAAACCAAAACTACTAGATATTTAATATTGACTAGTTCCCAGTTCACGGGACTCTGACATTCACTGAGGTCAATGTTTTCTTGTATTGGAAGCAGTTGGGTTGGCAAGGGCTGCCTTGTCTTGAGACCATTGAAATAAGAACTCAGAACTTGAGCACTATTATCAAAAATCACAAGGCTCACACTGACACAGACATCAATCCAGACAGACAAGACAAGACATCTTCCAGTTTTCCGCCTGAGATGGAAAAGATTTCTTTGAGCCGTTTTTTCTGGGGAGTGGGGGTGGGGCTGGCGGCCAGGCAGGCTTTGGGAAGGAGCTAAGTGTTTGGAATTGCATATGAAAAGAACCAGCTTTCCGGGTTCCAAGGAATCAAGTTTCCTTGGAAACCAACTTTGTCCGGTTCTATAGAATATCATGGCCCTCCTAGGTCAGGTCATCTTTCCTTTCCGTAGTCCTCGTTGGATCCCTGAATTCTAGACAGCTTGGATTGCCTCTGTGGGCTGGATGGATTGTCCTCCCGTTTCACCGGGCGGCGGGAGCGAGGTCCCAGAGGCTCTCCTGGAACCGGGCGTGGGGGCGGGGCTCACCGGGAGCCCGTGGTGAAGGTGGGCAGCGCACCGGGAGCGCGCCCGGGGCGGGGCGAAGCCGGGCGGCGCGGGTCGGGAATCGGGTCGTGGCGGGGATGGGGGCGGTCCCAGTTGTGCTCCCGGGGGTGGCCACTGCTGCTGGAAACGCGCTGGGATCGCACCAGGGGCGGGGTGAACCCGGGCGGCGGGGGGGGGGCGGGGGCGGGGGTCCGGTCATGGCGGAGCGGGGGCGGGCATCCCGGTTGTGCTCTCGGAGGCCGCCACTGGGGCTGGACCCGCGCCGGGAGCGCACCCGGGGCGGGGTCAACCCGGGCGGCGCGGGTGGAGACTCCGATCGCTGTGGGTGGGGGTCGGTCCCAGTTGTGCTCCGGGGATCCCCACTGCGGCTGGGAAGGCACCGGGAGCATGGCAGGGGCGGGGCGGCGCGGGGCGGGGGTCGGCTCCTGGCGGGGGTAGGGGAGGGGTTCCCCGTTGTCCTCTCGGGGGTCGCCATGGCGGCTGGGAACGCCCATTGCGTGCGCTCCTGGGTCCCCAAGGGTCGGCATCCAGTGGGCGCGGCGGAGGGGTGCGGACCACAGGTCAGGGAACTGGGACTGCGTGGAGCAGGGAACCACGTAGTCCGCCCTCTGTTGGCACAACCTGGCGGTCGCAGAAAGGCCTCGCCTTTGGGCTCAAGGCCTTGACCGCTCCACCCCTTTGCTGAAAGGTCAGAGCCGCGCGGTTTTCCCAAGCAGCCTAGTGTCCGCTGCAAGTCCAAGGGCCAGAACCCTGAACTCTGGCCGGCTGGCCCAGCCCTGCTTCTGGCACTTTGGAGGCCAGCGGGCCCTTGACCACCTGCTGGGATGGGAAAGGGAAGGGTCCACGAATTGCACCCTAGAAACTTAGTAGGGTGCATGGGTTTCAAAACCCGGTGGCCGCCCAGGCAGAAAACAAGGGAGGAGGGCACCCTGCTGCCCTTTCATGGCAGCATCTGTGGCTGTCCTGCTGAGGGGCCTTTCCATGGGGACCGTGTGCAGTACAAGTTTGGTGTTTTGGAACCGAATAATTAGAACGTGTAAAAATTTTCAATGATGTGGTGGTTTGATTCAAACAAAACAAAACAAACCAAAACACCAAGCTCCAAGTTTTTTGCAAATTTAGGTCTTAATATTGAAGGCCTGTTTTCCTTCCACTGTGGCATTCTACGAAGAAATGTGCGGGTTTTTTTTTTTTTTTTAATTTGTTTTTTGTTTTTCTTTTTTTAGAAAAGATTCCGAAAAATGAGGGAAACAGGAAACCCAGAGGTGCCCCTGTAGTTTGGCGAAGGCCTTAGGAGGTCACTTGGAAATGCTGCTGGCTGTGAGGGGGAGGGGGCAGATGTGCACAGAGCTGTGCAGGCTTGTCCTTTGCATGGATGTTCTTTGTAGAAATCCACCTCGGAGCCATCTCCTGATGTGTAAGAATTTCCCAGACAGACCTCGAGCTAAGCAATGCGTTTTTTCCTTAGGAAATGTTGGTCTTCAGCGATGTTCAAAGCCTGTGTATTTCGGCTAGACTCTGGCTTCAGGTCGGTTCCCCCAAAAGGCTCAGAAGTGACCTGAACCAAACAGTAAGTTTTCCTCCTACCTTGTTCTCCTCGTCTATGTTAAGGAAATGACATATTTGCCTGGAAATCTGCCTTTCTTCAAGATTCATGTCAATCATTTTTTAGCCCGGGATGACTCACCTGCTGCCCATGTTATCTCAATGCATGTCGTGGGTGAGGGGTCTGGTGTCATGCTCTGAGACACTGCCTTTGTTTCCTTAGCAGACTGCTAGTGGCTGCATCACATCGGGCTAAAGACCCGAAGGGGTACTCTTACTGCCCCCCACCCCGCCCCAAGTCTATGTCAGCAGCTTTCTCGATCTCTTTTATCCTTCCATAACACTTGATGACACAAAAGCTCTGAGCGATCAAGTCATATCGAATCTTCATTTCAGATTGAAGATGCATTCCATGGTATTGCCATCTTAAGTCTCTCCATCGCTATGGAATATCTGTCCATGTATTCAGGATCTTTTTCAGCCACGGTGTAGAATTTCCAGTGTGCCAGTCTTGCATCCTCGTGACATCCGTGGCAAAGCATTTGATTCATGTTGACAGTATTGAAAGGGAATTTTTAAAAATTCCTTTTCAGATTTTTATCTGCTAGTGTACACAGGTCAAACTGTGTACTCATTCATTTTGATCACTTTGGACAGCTTGAGAGTTGTCTTTCCTTTCTCTGCTTTCTCGTACTTTAAGAGTATCCTGGCACATACATGTTCTGCCTCACCCCTAATCTCAGTCATGTGTTCAAAGAACTTCTGTCCGTTTATTTATTTGTTTTTGGTAACATTGAATTCGTTTGGACTATGCTGGGTCTTTGCTGCTCGCTGGAAGTTGCTAGGACCTCTGGACTGCAGTCTCCCATCTCTTGCTGACCTCTTGTTGACCTCTGCAGAATCCTGGTTGGTGGGAGCTTGTTAGTTCCTTGTTCCTTACCCGGACCTCCTGTGGTAAGTGTTTTCTCTCCTCTGCGGCCTGGTAAGGGTGGGTGGTCATTGGCATCCCAAAGGTGGCTAGAAGTCAATGATTTAGGCAGGCTTGTGAATAGATATGGGAGAAGGCAATGGCACCCCACTCCAGTACTCTTGCCTGGAAAATCCCATGGACGGAAGAGCCTGGTAGGCTGCAGTCCATGGGGTCGCTCAGAGTCGGACACGACTGAGCGACTTCACTTTCACATTGCACTTTCATGCATTGGAGGAGGACATGGCAACCCACTCCAGTGTTCTTGCCTAGAGAACCCCAGGGACTGCGGGGCCTGGTGGGCTGCCGTCCATGGGGTCACACAGACTCGGACACGACTGAAACGACTTAGCAGCAGCAGCAGCAGCAGTGCATAGATATCAAAAGGGTTGAGAACAGTCAGGTAGGATCACACAAGTCACCGTGAAACAATAATACTTCTCCACTTAGCCAAAGCTCACAAAAGATTTCTGTTCTAGGTCAACCTAGAAGAGATCACGGAAGAGGTAAAGAAACTTAAAATCCATTAGCAAAGGCAGTTCAACCTCTCAAGAAACCTTGTGCTAGGCACAACACTCTTTTCTGGGGGTCCACTTTCCCTCCAACCTCCTTATCCCATTCTGTACCCATTCCTTTGCTTCTCCCATCCTGAAACTGCCACCTGGAAGAAAGAACGACGTCGTTTGCCTTCAGAAAATGCGATTTCATGCCACATACCTTCTTTTAATACCAAGTCATACATTTCCCTTCAGCAACCAAGAACTGACTTTTATATTGGCATTCGACAGATTGGTGAACATACCTATCAGTGATAGTAGCGCCCCCCCCCCCCCACGCACACACACACACACACACACACACACACACACACCCCCAAGATCAGAACCAAACAAAACAAAAAAAATTGCTTTCTTACGTTTCACATGTCAGGATGGTGCCAGACACTATTATTGGATAGTCAAAAATCTCTTTTGTTTCTGTGTAAAAGGGAGGTCCTTTCAAGGCGTGAATGTTTCAGAACTTTAATTTATTTGGAAATGACCCAGCTCTTCAGTACACTGTCGTCACTTAGTTTAGCACAGGATAGAAACTCGGGTAACCAAAACACCTGGAGAAACGATTGTAAGTTCAGTTCCGTTCAGTTGCTCAGTCGTGTCTGACTCTTTGGGACCCCGTGGCCTGCAGGACGCTGGGCTTCCGTGTCCATCACCAACTCCAGGGGCTTGCTCAAACTCATGTCCATCGAATCAGTGATGCCATCCAACCATCTTAGCCTCTGTCGTCCCCTTCTCCTCTGCCTTCAATCAAGACCCTCATAGGCAGATAGTGTAGAGTGTAATTAGTGTTCATAGTTTATCTAAAAGCTCATATGACATTTAATTTTTCGTTTTCTTCCTGTTCTTTCGAGGTACTTTCTTGTTGACAAGCTTGTGACAGATAGAACGGTATAGCAATTTTTACCTTAGAACAAACCGAGGCACTATGAACATTTTGTGCTTCATGTTGATGACTCTTAGACATGTCTACAGTAGAGGAGCAAAACCAAAACTACTAGATATTTAATATTGACTAGTTCCCAGTTCACGGGACTCTGACATTCACTGAGGTCAATGTTTTCTTGTATTGGAAGCAGTTGGGTTGGCAAGGGCTGCCTTGTCTTGAGACCATTGAAATAAGAACTCAGAACTTGAGCACTATTATCAAAAATCACAAGGCTCACACTGACACAGACATCAATCCAGACAGACAAGACAAGACATCTTCCAGTTTTCCGCCTGAGATGGAAAAGATTTCTTTGAGCCGTTTTTTCTGGGGAGTGGGGGTGGGGCTGGCGGCCAGGCAGGCTTTGGGAAGGAGCTAAGTGTTTGGAATTGCATATGAAAAGAACCAGCTTTCCGGGTTCCAAGGAATCAAGTTTCCTTGGAAACCAACTTTGTCCAGTTCTATAGAATATCATGGCCCTCCTAGGTCAGGTCATCTTTCCTTTCCGTAGTCCTCGTTGGATCCCTGAATTCTAGACAGCTTGGATTGCCTCTGTGGGCTGGATGGATTGTCCTCCCGTTTCACCGGGCGGCGGGAGCGAGGTCCCAGAGGCTCTCCTGGAACCGGGCGTGGGGGCGGGGCTCACCGGGAGCCCGTGGTGAAGGTGGGCAGCGCACCGGGAGCGCGCCCGGGGCGGGGCGAAGCCGGGCGGCACGGGTCGGGAATCGGGTCGTGGCGGGGATGGGGGGCGGTCCCAGTTGTGCTCCCGGGGTGGCCACTGCTGCTGGAAACCCGCTGGGATCGCACCAGGGGCGGGGTGAACCCGGGCGGCGGGGGGCGGGGGGCGGGGGTCCGGTCATGGCGGAGCGGGGTGGGCATCCCAGTTGTGCTCTCGGAGGCCGCCACTGGGGCTGGACCCGCGCCGGGAGCGCACCCGGGGCGGGGTCAACCCGGGCGGCGCGGGTGGAGACTCCGATCGCTGTGGGTGGGGGTCGGTCCCAGTTGTGCTCCGGGGATCCCCACTGCGGCTGGGAAGGCACCGGGAGCATGGCAGGGGCGGGGCGGCGCGGGGCGGGGGTCGGCTCCTGGCGGGGGTAGGGGAGGGGTTCCCCGTTGTCCTCTCGGGGGTCGCCATGGCGGCTGGGAACGCCCATTGCGTGCGCTCCTGGGTCCCCAAGGGTCGGCATCCAGTGGGCGCGGCGGAGGGGTGCGGACCACAGGTCAGGGAACTGGGACTGCGTGGAGCAGGGAACCACGTAGTCCGCCCTCTGTTGGCACAACCTGGCGGTCGCAGAAAGGCCTCGCCTTTGGGCTCAAGGCCTTGACCGCTCCACCCCTTTGCTGAAAGGTCAGAGCCGCGCGGTTTTCCCAAGCAGCCTAGTGTCCGCTGCAAGTCCAAGGGCCAGAACCCCGAACTCTGGCCGGCTGGCCCAGCCCTGCTTCTGGCACTTTGGAGGCCAGCGGGCCCTTGACCACCTGCTGGGATGGGAAAGGGAAGGGTCCACGAGTTGCACCCTAGAAACTTAGTAGGGTGCATGGGTTTCAAAACCCGGTGGCCGCCCAGGCAGAAAACAAGGGAGGAGGGCACCCTGCTGCCCTTTCATGGCAGCATCTGTGGCTGTCCTGCTGAGGGGGCCTTTCCATGGGGACCGTGTGCAGTACAAGTTTGGTGTTTTGGAACCGAATAATTAGAACGTGTAAAAATTTTCAATGATGTGGTGGTTTGATTCAAACAAAACAAAACAAACCAAAACACCAAGCTCCAAGTTTTTTGCAAATTTAGGTCTTAATATTGAAGGCCTGTTTTCCTTCCACTGTGGCATTCTACGAAGAAATGTGCGGGTTTTTTTTTTTTTTAATTTGTTTTTTGTTTTTCTTTTTTTTAGAAAAGATTCCGAAAAATGAGGGAAACAGGAAACCCAGAGGTGCCCCTGTAGTTTGGCGAAGGCCTTAGGAGGTCACTTGGAAATGCTGCTGGCTGTGAGGGGGAGGGGGCAGATGTGCACAGAGCTGTGCAGGCTTGTCCTTTGCATGGATGTTCTTTGTAGAAATCCACCTCGGAGCCATCTCCTGATGTGTAAGAATTTCCCAGACAGACCTCGAGCTAAGCAATGCGTTTTTTCCTTAGGAAATGTTGGTCTTCAGCGATGTTCAAAGCCTGTGTATTTCGGCTAGACTCTGGCTTCAGGTCGGTTCCCCCAAAAGGCTCAGAAGTGACCTGAACCAAACAGTAAGTTTTCCTCCTACCTTGTTCTCCTCGTCTATGTTAAGGAAATGACATATTTGCCTGGAAATCTGCCTTTCTTCAAGATTCATGTCAATCATTTTTTAGCCCGGGATGACTCACCTGCTGCCCATGTTATCTCAATGCATGTCGTGGGTGAGGGGGTCTGGTGTCATGCTCTGAGACACTGCCTTTGTTTCCTTAGCAGACTGCTAGTGGCTGCATCACATCGGGCTAAAGACCCGCAGGGGTACTCTTACTGCCCCCCACCCCGCCCCAAGTCTATGTCAGCAGCTTTCTCGATCTCTTTTATCCTTCCATAACACTTGATGACACAAAAGCTCTGAGCGATCAAGTCATATCGAATCTTCATTTCAGATTGAAGATGCATTCCATGGTATTGCCATCTTAAGTCTCTCCATCGCTATGGAATATCTGTCCATGTATTCAGGATCTTTTTCAGCCACGGTGTAGAATTTCCAGTGTGCCAGTCTTGCATCCTCGTGACATCCGTGGCAAAGCATTTGATTCATGTTGACAGTATTGAAAGGGAATTTTAAAAATTCCTTTTCAGATTTTTATCTGCTAGTGTACACAGGTCAAACTGTGTACTCATTCATTTTGATCACTTTGGACAGCTTGAGAGTTGTCTTTCCTTTCTCTGCTTTCTCGTACTTTAAGAGTATCCTGGCACATACATGTTCTGCCTCACCCCTAATCTCAGTCATGTGTTCAAAGAACTTCTGTCCGTTTATTGATTTGTTTTTGGTAACATTGAATTCGTTTGGACTATGCTGGGTCTTTGCTGCTCGCTGGAAGTTGCTAGGACCTCTGGACTGCAATCTCCCATCTCTTGCTGACCTCTTGTTGACCTCTGCAGAATCCTGGTTGGTGGGAGCTTGTTAGTTCCTTGTTCCTTACCCGGACCTCCTGTGGTAAGTGTTTTCTCTCCTCTGCGGCCTGGTAAGGGTGGGTGGTCATTGGCATCCCAAAGGTGGCTAGAAGTCAATGATTTAGGCAGGCTTGTGAATAGATATGGGAGAAGGCAATGGCACCCCACTCCAGTACTCTTGCCTGGAAAATCCCATGGACGGAAGAGCCTGGTAGGCTGCAGTCCATGGGGTCGCTCAGAGTCGGACACGACTGAGCGACTTCACTTTCACATTGCACTTTCATGCATTGGAGGAGGACATGGCAACCCACTCCAGTGTTCTTGCCTAGAGAACCCCAGGGACTGCGGGGCCTGGTGGGCTGCCGTCCATGGGGTCACACAGACTCGGACACGACTGAAACGACTTAGCAGCAGCAGCAGCAGCAGTGCATAGATATCAAAAGGGTTGAGAACAGTCAGGTAGGATCACACAAGTCACCGTGAAACAATAATACTTCTCCACTTAGCCAAAGCTAACAAAAGATTTCTGTTCTAGGTCAACCTAGAAGAGATCACGGAAGAGGTAAAGAAACTTAAAATCCATTAGCAAAGGCAGTTCAACCTCTCAAGAAACCTTGTGCTAGGCACAACACTCTTTTCTGGGGGTCCACTTTCCCTCCAACCTCCTTATCCCATTCTGTACCCATTCCTTTGCTTCTCCCATCCTGAAACTGCCACCTGGAAGAAAGAACGACGTCGTTTGCCTTCAGAAAATGCGATTTCATGCCACATACGTTCTTTTAATACCAAGTCATACATTTCCCTTCAGCAACCAAGAACTGACTTTTATATTGGCATTCGACAGATTGGTGAACATACCTATCAGTGATAGTAGCGCCCCCCCCCTCCCCCCGCACGCACACACACACACACACACACACACACACACACACACCCCCAAGATCAGAACCAAACAAAACAAAAAAAATTGCTTTCTTACGTTTCACATGTCAGGATGGTGCCAGACACTATTATTGGATAGTCAAAAATCTCTTTTGTTTCTGTGTAAAAGGGAGGTCCTTTCAAGGCGTGAATGTTTCAGAACTTTAATTTATTTGGAAATGACCCAGCTCTTCAGTTCACGGTCGTCACTTAGTTTAGCACAGGATAGAAACTCGGGTAACCAAAACACCTGGAGAAACGATTGTAAGTTCAGTTCCGTTCAGTGGCTCAGTCGTGTCTGACTCTTTCGGACCCCGTGGCCTGCAGGACCCTGGGCTTCCGTGCCCATCAGCAACTCCAGGGGCTTGCTCAAACTCATGTCCATCGAATCAGTGATGCCATCCAACCATCTTAGCCTCTGTCGTCCCCTTCTCCTCTGCCTTCAATCAAGACCCTCATAGGCAGATATTGTAGAGTGTAATTAGTGTTCATAGTTTATCTAAAAGCTCATATCACATTTAATTTTTCGTTTTCTTCCTGTTCTTTCGAGGTACTTTCTTGTTGACAAGCTTGTGACAGATAGAACGATATAGCAATTTTTACCTTAGAACAAACCGAGGCATTATGAACATTTTGTGCTTCATGTTGATGACTCTTAGACATGTCTACAGTAGAGGAGCAAAACCAAAACTACTAGATATTTAATATTGACTAGTTCCCAGTTCACGGGACTCTGACATTCACTGAGGTCAAAGTTTTCTTGTATTGGAAGCAGTTGGGTTTGCAAGGGCTGCCTTGTCTTGAGACCATTGAAATAAGAACTCAGAACTTGAGCACTATTATCAAAAATCACAAGGCTCACACTGACACATACATCAATCCAGACAGACAAGACAAGACATCTTCCAGTTTTCCGCCTGAGATGGAAAAGATTTCTTTGAGCCGTTTTTCTGGGGAGTGGGGGTGGGGCTGGCGGCCAGGCAGGCTTTGGGAAGGAGCTCAGTGTTTGGAATTGCATATGAAAAGAACCAGCTTTCCGGGTTCCAAGGAATCAAGTTTCATTGGAAACCAACTTTGTCCGGTTCTATAGAATATCATGGCCCTCCTAGGTCAGGTCATCTTTCCTTTCCGTAGTCCTCGTTGGATCCCTGAATTCTAGACAGCTTGGATTGCCTCTGTGGGCTGGATGGATTGTCCTCCCGTTTCACCGGGCGGCGGGAGCGAGGTCCCAGAGGCTCTCCTGGAACCGGGCGTGGGGGCGGGGCTCACCGGGAGCCCGTGGTGAAGGTGGGCAGCGCACCGGGAGCGCGCCGGGGCGGGGCGAAGCCGGGCGGCGCGGGTCGGGAATCGGGTCGTGGCGGGGATGGGGGCGGTCCCAGTTGTGCTCCGGGGATCCCCACTGCGGCTGGGAAGGCACCGGGAGCATGGCAGGGGCGGGGCGGCGCGGGGCGGGGGTCGGCTCCTGGCGGGGGGGGGGGGGGTTCCCCGTTGTCCTCTCGGGGGTCGCCATGGCGGCTGGGAACGCCCATTGCGTGCGCTCCTGGGTCCCCAAGGGTCGGCATCCAGTGGGCGCGGCGGAGGGGTGCGGACCACAGGTCAGGGAACTGGGACTGCGTGGAGCAGGGAACCACGTAGTCCGCCCTCTGTTGGCACAACCTGGCGGTCGCAGAAAGGCCTCGCCTTTGGGCTCAAGGCCTTGACCGCTCCACCCCTTTGCTGAAAGGTCAGAGCCGCGCGGTTTTCCCAAGCAGCCTAGTGTCCGCTGCAAGTCCAAGGGCCAGAACCCTGAACTCTGGCCGGCTGGCCCAGCCCTGCTTCTGGCACTTTGGAGGCCAGCGGGCCCTTGACCACCTGCTGGGATGGGAAAGGGAAGGGTCCACGAATTGCACCCTAGAAACTTAGTAGGGTGCATGGGTTTCAAAACCCGGTGGCCGCCCAGGCAGAAAACAAGGGAGGAGGGCACCCTGCTGCCCTTTCATGGCAGCATCTGTGGCTGTCCTGCTGAGGGGCCTTTCCATGGGGACCGTGTGCAGTACAAGTTTGGTGTTTTGGAACCGAATAATTAGAACGTGTAAAAATTTTCAATGATGTGGTGGTTTGATTCAAACAAAACAAAACAAACCAAAAAACCAAGCTCCAAGTTTTTTGCAAATTTAGGTCTTAATATTGAAGGCCTGTTTTCCTTCCACTGTGGCATTCTACGAAGAAATGTGCGGGTTTTTTTTTTTTTTTAATTTGTTTTTTGTTTTTCTTTTTTTTAGAAAAGATTCCGAAAAATGAGGGAAACAGGAAACCCAGAGGTGCCCCTGTAGTTTGGCGAAGGCCTTAGGAGGTCACTTGGAAATGCTGCTGGCTGTGAGGGGGAGGGGGCAGATGTGCACAGAGCTGTGCAGGCTTGTCCTTTGCATGGATGTTCTTTGTAGAAATCCACCTCGGAGCCATCTCCTGATGTGTAAGAATTTCCCAGACAAACCTTGAGCTAAGCAATGCGTTTTTTCCTTAGGAAATGTTGGTCTTCAGCGATGTTCAAAGCCTGTGTATTTCGGCTAGACTCTGGCTTCAGGTCGGTTCCCCCAAAAGGCTCAGAAGCGACCTGAACCAAACAGTAAGTTTTCCTCCTACCTTGTTCTCCTCATCTATGTTAAGAGTATACTTTAAGAGTATCCTGGCACATACATGTACTGCCTCACCCCTAACCTCAGTCATGTGTTCCAAGAACTTCTGTCCGTTTATTTATTTGTTTTGGGTAACATTGAATTCGTTTTGACTATGCTGGGTCTTTGCTGCTCGCTGGAAGTTGCTAGGACCTCTGGACTGCAGTCTCCCATCTCTTGCTGACCTCTTGTTGACCTCTGCAGAATCCTGGTTGGTGGGAGCTTGTTAGTTCCTTGTTCCTTACCCGGACCTCCTGTGGTAAGTGTTTTCTCTCCTCTGCGGCCTGGTAAGGGTGGGTGGTCATTGGCATCCCAAAGGTGGCTAGAAGTCAATGATTTAGGCAGGCTTGTGAATAGATATGGGAGAAGGCAATGGCACCCCACTCCAGTACTCTTGCCTGGAAAATCTCATGGACGGAAGAGCCTGGTAGGCTGCAGTCCATGGGGTCGCTCAGAGTCGGGCACGACTGAGCGACTTCACTTTCACATTTCACTTTCA
The DNA here is from genome assembly GCF_032452875.1 of Bos javanicus. NCBI lineage: Eukaryota > Metazoa > Chordata > Mammalia > Artiodactyla > Bovidae > Bos > Bos javanicus. The sequence continues at coordinate 6,293 of NW_026894118.1, read as the reverse complement.
TGCATTGGAGGAGGACATGGCAACCCACTCCAGTGTTCTTGCCTAGAGAACCCCAGGGACTGCGGGGCCTGGTGGGCTGCCGTCCATGGGGTCACACAGACTCGGACACGACTGAAACGACTTAGCAGCAGCAGCAGCAGCAGTGCATAGATATCAAAAGGGTTGAGAACAGTCAGGTAGGATCACACAAGTCACCGTGAAGCAATAATACTACTCCACTTAGCCAAAGCTCACAAAAGATTTCTGTTCTAGGTCAACCTAGAAGAGATCACGGAAGAGGTAAAGAAACTTAAAATCCATTAGCAAAGGCAGTTCAACCTCTCAAGAAACCTTGTGCTAGGCACAACACTCTTTTCTGGGGGTCCACTTTCCCTACAACCTCCTTATCCCATTCTGTACCCATTCCTTTGCTTCTCCCATCCTGAAACTGCCACCTGGAAGAAAGAACGACGTCGTTTGCCTTCAGAAAATGCGATTTCATGCCACATACCTTCTTTTAATACCAAGTCATACATTTCCCTTCAGCAACCAAGAACTGACTTTTATATTGGCATTCGACAGATTGGTGAACATACCTATCAGTGATAGTAGCGCCCCCCCCTCCCCGCACGCACACACACACACACACACACACACACACACACACACACACACCCAAGATCAGAACCAAACAAAACAAAAAAAATTGCTTTCTTACGTTTCACATGTCAGGATGGTGCCAGACACTATTATTGGATAGTCAAAAATCTCTTTTGTTTCTGTGTAAAAGGGAGGTCCTTTCAAGGCGTGAATGTTTCAGAACTTTAATTTATTTGGAAATGACCCAGCTCTTCAGTACACTGTCGTCACTTAGTTTAGCACAGGATAGAAACTCGGGTAACCAAAACACCTGGAGAAACGATTGTATGTTCAGTTCAGTTCAGTGGCTCAGTCGTGTCTGACTCTTTGGGACCCCGTGGCCTGCAGGACGCTGGGCTTCCGTGTCCATCACCAACTCCAGGGGCTTGCTCAAACTCATGTCCATCGAATCAGTGATGCCATCCAACCATCTTAGCCTCTGTCGTCCCCTTCTCCTCTGCCTTCAATCAAGACTCTCATAGGCAGATATTTTAGAGTGTAATTAGTGTTCATAGTTTATCTAAAAGCTCATATCACATTTAATTTTTCGTTTTGTTCCTGTTCTTTCGAGGTACTTTCTTGTTGACAAGCTTGTGACAGATAGAACGATATAGCAATTTTTACCTTAGAACAAACCGAGGCACTATGAACATTTTGTGCTTCATGTTGATGACTCTTAGACATGTCTACAGTAGAGGAGCAAAAACAAAACTACTAGATATTTAATATTGACTAGTTCCCAGTTCACGGGACTCTGACATTCACTGAGGTCAAAGTTTTCTTGTATTGGAAGCAGTTGGGTTGGCAAGGGCTGCCTTGTCTTGAGACCATTGAAATAAGAACTCAGAACTTGAGCACTATTATCAAAAATCACAAGGCTCACACTGACACATACATCAATCCAGACAGACAAGACAAGACATCTTCCAGTTTTCCGCCTGAGATGGAAAAGATTTCTTTGAGCCGTTTTTTCTGGGGAGTGGGGGTGGGGCTGGCGGCCAGGCAGGCTTTGGGAAGGAGCTCATGGTTTGGAATTGCATATGAAAAGAACCAGCTTTCCGGGTTCCAAGGAATCAAGTTTCCTTGGAAACCAACTTTGTCCGGTTCTATAGAATATCATGGCCCTCCTAGGTCAGGTCATCTTTCCTTTCCGTAGTCCTCGTTGGATCCCTGAATTCTAGACAGCTTGGACTGCCTCTGTGGGCTGGATGGATTGTCCTCCCGTTTCACCGGGCGGCGGGAGCGAGGTCCCAGAGGCTCTCCTGGAACCGGGCGTGGGGGCGGGGCTCACCGGGAGCCCGTGGTGAAGGTGGGCCGCGCACCGGGAGCGCGCCCGGGGCGGGGCGAAGCCGGGCGGCGCGGGTCGGGAATCGGGTCGTGGCGGGGATGGGGGCGGTCCCAGTTGTGCTCCGGGGATCCCCACCGCGGCTGGGAAGGCACCGGGAGCATGGCAGGGGCGGGGCGGCGCGGGGCGGGGGTCGGCTCCTGGCGGGGGTGGGGGAGGGCTTCCCCGTTGTCCTCTCGGGGGTCGCCATGGCGGCTGGGAACGCCCATTGCGTGCGCTCCTGGGTCCCCAAGGGTCGGCATCCAGTGGGCGCGGCGGAGGGGTGCGGACCACAGGTCAGGGAACTGGGACTGCGTGGAGCAGGGAACCACGTAGTCCGCCCTCTGTTGGCACAACCTGGTGGTCGCAGAAAGGCCTCGCCTTTGGGCTCAAGGCCTTGACCGCTCCACCCCTTTGCTGAAAGGTCAGAGCCGCGCGGTTTTCCCAAGCAGCCTAGTGTCCGCTGCAAGTCCAAGGGCCAGAACCCTGAACTCTGGCCGGCTGGCCCAGCCCTGCTTCTGGCACTTTGGAGGCCAGCGGGCCCTTGACCACCTGCTGGGATGGGAAAGGGAAGGGTCCACGAATTGCACCCTAGAAACTTAGTAGGGTGCATGGGTTTCAAAACCCGGTGGCTGCCCAGGCAGAAAACAAGGGAGGAGGGCACCCTGCTGCCCTTTCATGGCAGCATCTGTGGCTGTCCTGCTGAGGGGCCTTTCCATGGGGACCGTGTGCAGTACAAGCTTGGTGTTTTGGAACCGAATAATTAGAACGTGTAAAAATTTTCAATGATGTGGTGGTTTGATTCAAACAAAACAAAACAAACCAAAACACCAAGCTCCAAGTTTTTGCAAATTTAGGTCTTAATATTGAAGGCCTGTTTTCCTTCCACTGTGGCATTCTACGAAGAAATGTGCGGGTTTTTTTTTTTTTTTAATTTGTTTTTTGTTTTTCTTTTTTTTTAGAAAAGATTCCGAAAATGAGGGAAACAGGAAACCCAGAGGTGCCCCTGTAGTTTGGCGAAGGCCTTAGGAGGTCACTTGGAAATGCTGCTGGCTGTGAGGGGGAGGGGCAGATGTGCACAGAGCTGTGCAGGCTTGTCCTTTGCATGGATGTTCTTTGTAGAAATCCACCTCGGAGCCATCTCCTGATGTGTAAGAATTTCCCAGACAAACCTTGAGCTAAGCAATGCGTTTTTCCTTAGGAAATGTTGGTCTTCAGCGATGTTCAAAGCCTGTGTATTTCGGCTAGACTCTGGCTTCAGGCCGGTTCCCCCAAAAGGCTCAGAAGTGACCTGAACCAAACAGTAAGTTTTCCTCCTACCTTGTTCTCCTCATCTATGTTAAGAGTATACTTTAAGAGTATCCTGGCACATACATGTACTGCCTCACCCCTAACCTCAGCCATGTGTTCCAAGAACTTCTGTCCGTTTATTTATTTGTTTTGGGTAACATTGAATTCGTTTTGACTATGCTGGGTCTTTGCTGCTCGCTGGAAGTTGCTAGGACCTCTGGACTGCAGTCTCCCATCTCTTGCTGACCTCTTGTTGACCTCTGCAGAATCCTGGTTGGTGGGAGCTTGTTAGTTCCTTGTTCCTTACCCGGACCTCCTGTGGTAAGTGTTTTCTCTCCTCTGCGGCCTGGTATGGGTGGGTGGTCATTGGCATCCCAAAGGTGGCTAGAAGTCAATGATTTAGGCAGGCTTGTGAATAGATATGGGAGAAGGCAATGGTACCCCACTCCAGTACTCTTGCCTGGAAAATCTCATGGACGGAAGAGCCTGGTAGGCTGCAGTCCATGGGGCCGCTCAGAGTCGGGCACGACTGAGCGACTTCACTTTCACATTTCACTTTCATGCATTGGAGGAGGACATGGCAACCCACTCCAGTGTTCTTGCCTAGAGAACCCCAGGGACTGCGGGGCCTGGTGGGCTGCCGTCCATGGGGTCACACAGACTCGGACACGACTGAAACGACTTCGCAGCAGCAGCAGCAGCAGTGCATAGATATCAAAAGGGTTGAGAACAGTCAGGTAGGATCACACAAGTCACCGTGAAGCCATACTTCTCCACTTAGCCAAAGCTCACAAAGATTTCTGTTCTAGGTCAACCTAGAAGAGATCACGGAAGAGGTAAAGAAACTTAAAATCCATTAGCAAAGGCAGTTCAACCTCTCAAGAAACCTTGTGCTAGGCACAACACTCTTTTCTGGGGGTCCACTTTCCCTCCAACCTCCTTATCCCATTCTGTACCCATTCCTTTGCTTCTCCCATCCTGAAACTGCCACCTGGAAGAAAGAACGACGTCGTTTGCCTTCAGAAAATGCGATTTCATGCCACATACCTTCTTTTAATACCAAGTCATACATTTCCCTTCAGCAACCAAGAACTGACTTTTATATTGGCATTCGACAGATTGGTGAACATACCTATCAGTGATAGTAGCGCCCCTCCCCTCCCCCCGCACGCACACACACACACACACACACACACACACACACACACACCCAAGATCAGAACCAAACAAAACAAAAAAAATTGCTTTCTTACGTTTCACATGTCAGGATGGTGCCAGACACTATTATTGGATAGTCAAAAATCTCTTTTGTTTCTGTGTAAAAGGGAGGTCCTTTCAAGGCGTGAATGTTTCAGAACTTGAATTTATTTGGAAATGACCCAGCTCTTCAGTACACTGTCGTCACTTAGTTTAGCACAGGATAGAAACTCGGGTAACCAAAACACCTGGAGAAACGATTGTATGTTCAGTTCAGTTCAGTGGCTCAGTCGTGTCTGACTCTTTGGGACCCCGTGGCCTGCAGGACGCTGGGCTTCCGTGTCCATCACCAACTCCAGGGGCTTGCTCAAACTCATGTCCATCGAATCAGTGATGCCATCCAACCATCTTAGCCTCTGTCGTCCCCTTCTCCTCTGCCTTCAATCAAGACCCTCATAGGCAGATATTTTCGAGTGTAATTAGTGTTCATAGTTTATCTAAAAGCTCATATGACATTTAATTTTTCGTTTTCTTCCTGTTCTTTCGAGGTACTTTCTTGTTGACAAGCTTGTGACAGATAGAACGATATAGCAATTTTTACCTTAGAACAAACCGAGGCACTATGAACATTTTGTGCTTCATGTTGATGACTCTTAGACATGTCTACAGTAGAGGAGCAAAACCAAAACTACTAGATATTTAATATTGACTAGTTCCCAGTTCACGGGACTCTGACATTCACTGAGGTCAATGTTTTCTTGTATTGGAAGCAGTTGGGTTGGCAAGGGCTGCCTTGTCTTGAGACCATTGAAATAAGAACTCAGAACTTGAGCACTATTATCAAAAATCACAAGGCTCACACTGACACATACATCAATCCAGACAGACAAGACAAGACATCTTCCAGTTTTCCGCCTGAGATGGAAAAGATGTCTTTGAGCCGTTTTTTCTGGGGAGTGGGGGTGGGGCTGGCGGCCAGGCAGGCTTTGGGAAGGAGCTAAGTGGTTGGAATTGCATATGAAAAGAACCAGCTTTCCGGGTTCCAAGGAATCAAGTTTCCTTGGAAACCAACTTTGTCCGGTTCTATAGAATATCATGGCCCTCCTAGGTCAGGTCATCTTTCCTTTCCGTAGTCCTCGTTGGATCCCTGAATTCTAGACAGCTTGGATTGCCTCTGTGGGCTGGATGGATTGTCCTCCCGTTTCACCGGGCGGCGGGAGCGAGGTCCCAGAGGCTCTCCTGGAACCGGGCGTGGGGGCGGGGCTCACCGGGAGCCCGTGGTGAAGGTGGGCCGCGCCGGAGCCGCCGCGGCGGGGCGAAGCCGGGCGGCGCGGGTCGGGAATCGGGTCGGCGGCGGGGATGGGGGGCGGTCCCAGTTGTGCTCCGGGGATCCCCACTGCGGCTGGGAAGGCACCGGGAGCATGGCAGGGGCGGGGCGGCGCGGGGCGGGGGTCGGCTCCTGGCGGGGGTGGGGGAGGGCTTCCCCGTTGTCCTCTCGGGGGTCGCCATGGCGGCTGGGAACGCCCATTGCGTGCGCTCCTGGGTCCCCAAGGGTCGGCATCCAGTGGGCGCGGCGGAGGGGTGCGGACCACAGGTCAGGGAACTGGGACTGCGTGGAGCAGGGAACCACGTAGTCCGCCCTCTGTTGGCACAACCTGGCGGTCGCAGAAAGGCCTCGCCTTTGGGCTCAAGGCCTTGACCGCTCCACCCCTTTGCTGAAAGGTCAGAGCCGCGCGGTTTTCCCAAGCAGCCTAGTGTCCGCTGCAAGTCCAAGGGCCAGAACCCTGAACTCTGGCCGGCTGGCCCAGCCCTGCTTCTGGCACTTTGGAGGCCAGCGGGCCTTGACCACCTGCTGGGATGGGAA